>NC_087161.1:7335000-7360000 GCF_035594125.1 Scylla paramamosain
GATCATTAAGGGTATTGAGACACTTAAAGGACACTGTTCATACAATTTAAAGGACACTACTGAAACCCATAAGGGCTATGAGAAACTTTTAAGGATACTAAGACACTTTAAGGACACTACTGGAATATTTAAGGATACTGATGAGACACTTTTTAAAAACATTACTTGGACACTTAAGGACACTGATAACACTTTTAAGGACACTGAGACATTTGTAACAGCTGAGATACTTTTAAGGAGTTTTATGATTGCTTTAAGGACTTCCAAGACGCTTTTAAGACACTGAATCACTTTTAAGGACATTGCCTGCAAAATTATTACTCTCATATATTTGCTACAGAATTGGATAGTTTCTCTTCAGCCACACCGCCCCTAAGTCTCCGTCGATTTAACCCTTTCACTACTACTTGGCATATCTTTCCCTAATTGCTAACGACTCTGAGTCATCTTTTCTTGTTTCTGCAACCATCAACAAAAACTGTTGGCCAGAAATTGCAAAATCTGTTTTTCTTTTTTTTTATTCTGTTCTTTCTTGTAGATACTTATAAAGATTCGACACATTGTTTTTAGTGCCGTAAATTGTTGCATACCGCAGTGAGAGGGTTAAGTTTTGCGTAACTGAAATTTTGTTTAATTAAAAGATGAAGTGCGTAAATGTCTGTTGCGTCATGTTATTCCTGCATTAAGTTCCTTTCCTTCTCATGATTTAAACGTTCATGTCTTCTCCCATTTTCTCTTTGCGGTCCAATAAAACGTTTTCATATGGTTTCATTTTCCTTTTGCTACATTGTCACAAAATATTTTTTTTATTTTCCTTCTTTATTGCAGTTTAAATCCAAACTTTTTTTTCTCTCAGACCCCCACAATACATTTTTTTTTTTTCCCTATATTGTAGCTCGTTACCCAAAGATTTCCCTCCTCATTCCAGAACATATCCAGGCTTTCTTCTCTGTCTTCCACAATACCCTTTCTATACTTTCCCCCCTTTTTTTCCGTACATTGTGAAACGTTGCCCAAAAATTTCTCTCCTAGTCCAAGAATACATCCATTTTTTTCTATCCTCTACATTCCCTTTACATACATGGTTTTTCCTTTCCTTTCCCTGCATTATGAAACGTTATCTTTGCTTTCAATACCTCGCTTCAGTTTACATAAACTTTTACTTGTTCATTACAATATCATCTTTTTCAATTTCCCTTTCCGTGCCAACGCTATATTGATTCTGTTTGATATAAGGCCCGGTTCACATTAGTCTATTTTTTAACGGATTCCGTCTCCGTTCACCGTCCAACAATGACGTCACAAAAACGGAGTCCGTACCGAACGGAGGAGTTCACCTACGTCTCCGTATCAACATGGCTGCGCAAAGAGACCTCTTCGACAAGAAATTGTGTATATTCTTGCCACCTTGCTGTTCACAGCTGACGAAGAGAAGCCATTGAGAAAAAAAAAGCATATCATTATCTGCACAGTAAATAAATATAAATAATTACGCGCCAGTGAATCCTACAAGGCAAGGTGGGGGCATAGTGTCTGCTATATCAATGCACGGTGTGGTGGAGAGGGAGGTTATACTAGTATTTTCCGGTTGTCTGGTTGTCAGTTATTAATACACTGGCATTAGCATAGCCGCTGATTGAGGCTCGTTGCGTTTCTGCAGCTTGTTGTGCTGAAACCTGTCCAGTCCATCCTTGTGATTTTTTTTTTTTTTAATGTAGGAGGGACACTGGCCAAGGGCAACAAAAATCCAATAAAAAACAAAATGCCCACTGAGATGCCAGTCCCATAAAAGTGTCCAAAGCGGTAGTCAAAAATTGAAGGATAAGTGTCTTGAAACCTCCCTTTTGAAGGAATTCAAGTCATAGGAAGGTGGAAATACAGAAGCACGCAGGGAGTTCCATGGTTTACCAGAGAAAGGGACGAATGACTGAGAATACTGGTTAACTCTTGCGTTAGAGATGTGGACAGAATAGGGGATGAGAGAAAGAAGAAAGTCTTGTATAGCGAGGCCGCGGGAGGAGGGGAGGCATGCAGTTAGCAAGATCAGAAGAGCAGTTAGCATGAAAATAGCGGTAGAAGACAGCTAGATATGCAACATTGCGGCCATGAGAGAGAGGCTGAAGACAGTCAGTTAGAGGAGAGGAGTTGATGAGACGAAAAGCTTTTGAATCCACCCTGTCTAGAGGAGCGGTATGAGTGGAACCCCCCCCCCCCCCGACATGTGAAGCATACTCCATACATGGACGGATAAGGCCCTTGTACAGAGATAGCAGCTGGGGAGGGGTGAGAAAAACTGGCGGAGACGTCTCAGAACACCTAACTTCATAGAAGCTGTTTTAGATAGAGATGAGATGTGAAGTTTCCAGTTCAGATTATAAGTAAAGGACAGACCGAGGATGTTCAGTATAGAAGAGTGGGACAGTTGAGTGTCATTGAAGAAGAGGGGATAGTTGTCTGGAAGGTTGTGTCGAGTTGATAGATGGAGGAATTGAGTTTTTGAGGCATTGAACAATACCAAGTTTGCTCTGCCCCAATCAAAAATTTTAGAAAGATCAGAAGTCAGGCGTTCTGTGGCTTCCCTGCGTGATATATTTACCTACTGAAGGGTTGGACGTCTATGAAAAGACGTGGAAAAGTGCAGGGTGGTATCATCAGCGTAGGAGTGGATAGGACAAGAAGTTTGGTTTAGAAGATCATTAATGAATGATAAGAAGAGAGTGGGTGACAGGACAGAACCCTGAGGAACACCACTGTTAATAGATTTAGAAGAACAGTGACCGTCTACCACAGCAGCAATAGAACGGTCAAAAAGGAAACTTGAGATGAAGTTACAGAGAAAAGGATAGAAACCGTAGGAGGGTAGTTTGGAAATCAAAGCTTTGTGCCAGACTCTATCAAAAGCTTTTGATTTGTCCAAGGCAACAGCAAAAGTTTCACCAAAATCTCTAAAAGAGGATGACCAAGACTCAGTAAGGAAAGCCAGAAGATCACCAGTAGAGCGGCCTTGACGGAACCAATACTGGCGATCAGATAGAAGGTTGTGAAGTGATAAATGTTTAAGAATCTTCCTGTTGAAGATAGATTCAAAAACTTTAGATAGGCAGGAAATTAAAGCAATAGGACGGTAGTTTGAGGGATTAGAACGGTCACCCTTTTTAGGAACAGGTTGAATGTAGGCAAACTTCCAGCAAGAAGGAAAGATAGATGTTGACAGACAGAGCTGAAAGAGTTTGACTAGGCAAGGTGCAAGCACGGAGGCACAGTTTCGGAGAACAATAGGAGGGACCCCATCAGGTCCATAAGCCTTCCGAGGGTTTAGGCCAGAAACGGCATGGAAAACATCATTGCGAAGAATTTTAATAGGTGGCATGAAGTAGTCAGAGGGTGGAGGAGAGGGAGGAACAAGCCCAGAATCGTCCAAGGTAGAGTTTTAGCAAAAGTTTGAGCAAAGAGTTCAGCTTTAGAAATAGATGTGATAGCAGTGGTGCCATCTGGTTGAAATAGAGGAGGGAAAGAAGAAGAAGCAAAGTTACTGGAGATATTTTTGGCTAGATGCCAGAAATCACGAGGGGAGTTAGATCTTGAAAGATTTTGACAATTTCTGTTAATGAAGGAGTTTTTGGCTAGTTGGAGAACAGACTTGGCATGATTCCAGGCAGAAACATAAAGTGCATGAGATTCTGGTGATGGAAGGCTCAAGCACTTTTTGTGGGCCACCTCTCTATCATGTATAGCACGAGAACAAGCTGTGTTAAACCAAGGTTTGGAAGGTTTAGGTTGAGAAAAAGTGAGGAATATACGCCTCCATGCCAGACACTATCACCATTGTTATGCGCTCAGCACACAAAGACGGGTCTCTGACACGGAAGCAGTAGTCATTCCAAGGAAAATCAGCAAAATACCTCCTCAGGTTCCCCCAAGTAGCAGAGGCAAAACGTCAGAGGCACCTTCGCTGAGAGGGATCCTGAAGAGGGATTGGAGCGATAGGAGAAGATACAGATATGAGATTTTGATCGGAGGAGCCCAATGGAGAAGAGAGGGTGACAGCATAAGCAGAAGGATTAGAGGTCAGGAAGAGGTCAAGAATGTTGGGCGTATCTCCAAGACAGTCAGGAATACGAGTAGGGTGTTGCACCAATTGCTCTAGGTCGTGGAGGACAGCAAAGTTGAAGGCTAGTTCACCAGGATGGTCAGTGAAGGGAGAGGAAAGCCAAAGCTGGTGGTGAACATTGAAGTCTCCAAGAATGGAGATCTCTGCAAAAGGGAAGAGGGTCAGAATGTGCTCCACTTTGGAAGTTAAGTATTCAAAGAATTTCTTATAGTCAGAGGAGTTAGGTGAGAGATATACAGCACAAATAAATTTAGTCTGAGAGTGACTCTATAGTCGTAGTCAGATGGTGGAAAACTCAGAAGATTCAAGAGCGTGGGCACGAGAGCAGGTTAAGTCATTGCGCACATAGACGCAACATCCAGCTCTGGATCTAAAATGAAGGTAGAGAAAGTAGGAGGGAACAGAAAAGGGGCTACTGTCAGTTGCCTGAGACACCTGAGTTTCAGTGAGGAAAAGAAGATGAGGTTTAGAAAAGGAGAGGTGGTGTTCTACAGACTGAAAATTAGATCTTAGACAGCGAATGTTGCAGAAGTTAATGAAAAAAAAGTTGAGTGGAGTGTCAAGACACTTAGGGTCGTTGACTGAAGGTCAGTCCGACCTGGGGACATTTATAGTCCCCTCCCCCGATGGGGACTACGAGTCTGGTGTAGGAGTCGCCATGATAATTTTGGAATTTTGAGTGAAGGGTGTGTGTGTTAGTTTGTGCCTGTAGTTTTGTGTGGAAGAACAGAGTTGTCTTTAGAGGGCAGGCTGTGACTGCCCCCTTGTGTTGTGAGACACAAAGGGAAACATTCAGTGAGGTCACAGCTGAGTTTAATGATAAGTTCACAGCACCCCCTGAACAATGTTTTAGACCTCACTGGGAGTAATTATCGTTTCGGAAGGTGTCTACTGCCTCCTCCTGTGAGTTTACATGCTTTGTGGTGTTGGTCTCGCTGGGACCTCTTTTTCCAAGGAGCGTAAAATGTTTAATTTTACAATGTAACATTATTAATTTTACGATATAACATTATTACATAATAAAGCTATAATTCAATAATGTTTTATCATGTACTTGAGTATCATACCTAGAACATTCAAAATATCAGCACGTGCAACACTGCTCGTCTCTCCGTACAAAGTTAAACTTGTTTCATCTCTTCCGCTCGACGGCGTCTGTTCAAGCGGAGGTAAAACGAAGCTCGGTTCCCACTACAGTCGCTGAAACGGAAACGGTGGTGACGCCATTGATGGACGGTGTACAGAAACGGAATCCGTATAAACGGAGTAGTGTAAAACGGGGCCTAACAAAGAAAACAAGACAACTTGCAAGAAACCATCAGCCCTACACGTGGCAGTCCCTGTCTCATGCTTACCTGTTTCAGCCTATTATCCTCATCCATATACTTTAGTAATTTTTTTTATAGCTTTTTTATTGATTCGACACGAACAACCTGGTTAATGAGTCGATTCCATTTATCCACAACTCTATTTGAAAGCCAATTTCTTCCTATCTGCATTTCAAAATTTAACTTCATCAAGCTTGAATTCGGTATTTTTGTTGCCCTATTCTGGTTACTGATCCTGAGAATACTGTCTGTCACCCTTGTCACACCCTTATGCCACTTCAAGATCTTTTTCAGATCATTCCACTAATCAGTCTTATAGTATGAAAATCTACTCATACGTTTTATAAAATACTTCAAAACACTTTATATTCTCATGTTCGATATCACAAAACAAAATGATGGCTACTAACAACTTTTAGGCGTCATTTCAATTTTCAGTTCAGTTCACAACAAAATGGGAAATTTTTCTCCTATTTTTTTGCGACCCTTGAAAACGTAAACACTTTATTATGTTTGTTATTACAAGAGAAAAATATCAACGGTGTATGGATAGGCAAACAAACAGCCAATCATTATTAATGCTGTGCTATTTGGTCAGCACACACAGCATCTCTTCTTTCTATTTGCAGTGGTCGCGTGAAGCCGCCACCCCCTCAGCGCAGCACCTACATCACTGCCCGCTCGTGTGACGGACCCATCAGATCTTTACGAATGTCTCGCGTCACAGGACGCTTGTTTGCATGTCTCGCGCCGCCTGGGGTTGTGTGACGCTCCATTCTCGGGGAGTGTATGAGGTGAGAACGGCATGACATCATTCTTCCTCCTCCTCCTCCTCCTCCTCCTTCTTTTACCTCCTCCACAGCACTCCTCCCACTTTCATCATCACCAACACCATCAGCAGCTTCCATGATTCCAGTGCAAGGCAAAAAAAAAAAAAAAAAATCTCCACTTCTATTCATCTCAGTTGTCTGCGCGTCTATTGCACTCTCCCTCAGCAAAACTTATTTTTACTAGTTTATCGAGTTGTCTGTTTACCGTTCTTTCTTCTTAATCTTTACTGTCTCTCTGCAGGTGTTTCGTTGCTGCGGTTGTGCTTCTATTGCAGATCCTCTTAGCAAGGCGAATTTCTGCCTTGTCAACGTTTGTTTCATATCTCCATCTAGTTATATCTATCCTTCCTTTTTCATTAATTTCTTCCACTTTTTGCCGTCCTTAAGTTGCTGTTTCGTTAGTGTAATTATTCTCCTATCTCATCATTTCATTTTAATTATATTTATTTATATGCCTTCCCTCTCTTTTTACCAATATGTCTTTATTTATGTATCTATTATTTTGTTTTACACCTGTATGCTGCCACTCTAACCGTCCATCTATCATCTATCTGACGAGTGAATGCTTCCTCTCTATGTCAATGTTTACTCTTTTAACGCCAGACACTCAACCCGTCCTCAACTCTGCCCTGCCGCCTTACCCTTGATACTCCCATCTAAATTCTCGAAGTTCCTCCAAGCATTACTCTCTACACTCACCTTTGGACACTTGGAAGTTTTCAACCCATCGTCTGCCACCCTTCCAAGTCCCTTCCAGCCTAAGGAACCAGTTATAGCAACCCTGCCAGACTTGTCCCCTCTTCCTCCTACGCTCCACACTCCTTTACACATCACTACACACACACACACACACACACACACACACACGCACACCAACGCCTTCTTTCCATTCAAATACCCTAGCCATAAAATCCCATTCAGATATCCACCTACACTCTCTTCCACCTTCAACTAATCTATAACCACCTCCGCACATTCTCCCCCTCCTTCTCCTCCTTCTCCTCCTCCTCCTCCTCCTCCTCCTTCTCCTTCTCCTCCTCCTCCTCTTTCTCCTCCTCCTTGCATAAACAATACTTTCTCTGGAGACTCATAAATAGAGCAATAATAATAAAAAGCTACTCCCGGATAAGACGTTTGAGAATTAATCTATAAGTAAGAAGGAAGAGAAACGAGGAAGGAAGAAGCGAAAAGTAGGTTGGAAGAACTTAGGAAGAGAGAAAAAGATATAGTGAAGTAGAAAGAAAAAAAAACACCAACAATAATGACAAAAGGAAAATATAGAAATCTTTCTCTCTTTTTCCTACCTGAAATACGAATTTGTAAGCAGAGAAATGCGGAAGAAAACAATAATAGGACAGAAATAAAAAAAAAAAAAAGCAAAAAAAAAAATCTTCACCTCGGAATTTGAATTGATAAGCAAGCAGAAAAAGGAAAGAGAGAGAGAAAAAAAAAATAATAAATCTCATCCTGGAGCTTGGAACAGGAATTTATAAGCAGGAATGGGAATCAAAATGGCGCCAGGTGGGAATAACGTCACACTTCCTCTACCTGACATTTTTTTTCTTTTTACGTGACTGAGCGTGACGGAGAAGGGTTACGAATAATTAATGAAAGCGTAACAGGAGAAGGAGGAGGAGGAGGAGAAGGAGGAGGAGGAAGAGGAGGAGGAGGAGGAGGAGGAGGAGGAGGAGGAAGAGGAAAAAGGGTGAAGGTGCGTTGTACTATTGGGAAAGGGAAGTACTGGGGGAGAAGGGATGATGGGAGGGGGTGGGGAGAAGAAAGACGAAGGAGAAGAGAACACAGGCAACAGTGAAGGAGAAAGGACGAAGGAGGAGAAAGAGGGAGAGAAGAAGACGAATAGGAATAATGCACAAGGAGAAAAAAATTGAGGAGGAAGAATAGGGAAGAAGAGAAGAAAGAAAAAAGTCAAGGTACAGTAAAGAAGAGGGAGAGAATGACGGGAAGAAGCGATGAAGAATGGAGGAGAGAGAGAGAGAGAGAGAGAGAGAGAGAGAGAGAGAGAGAGAGAGAGAGAGAGAGAGAGAGAGAGAGAGAGAGAGAGAGAGAGAAGGAAAGGAGGTGTAGTGCAGGAGGAAAGAAAGAAAGGAGAAGAAAGTGTGGAGGAGTCGACGGAATGTAGTGACAAAGGTGTGTGTGTGTGTGTGTGTGTGTGTGTGTGTGTGTGTGTGTGTGTGTGTGTGTGTGTGTGTGTGTGTGTGTGTGTGTGTGTGCTGTAATATCGTTGATGTGGCAAATGGGTATATCGTATTTCGCAAACAAGATGTGACATTGCCCTTGGAGTGATGAGCAGTGGTGGTGGTGGTGGTGGTGGTGATGGTGGCAGGTGTGGCAGTAGCGGTGGTGGTGGTGGTGGTGGTGACCTGGTTCACTTCACTGTGGTTGAATGAAAAGTTGATGTGGTGGTAGTGGTGGTGGTGATAGTAGTGATGGTGGTGGTGAACTAGAGAGCAGTGCACACACACACACACACACATACACACACACACACACACACACACACACACACACGACCAAATATCTATAGAAGCAGCAGCAGCAAATTTCGAACGAAGAGAGAGAGAGAAAAAAAAAAAAAGGAAAGAAAAAAAACACGAAAAAGAGAAGAAAAAAATATGGAATGAAACGGCTTCCCATAAACAGTAAAGCAAAAAGAATTCTCATCCCCTGCCTCACATCTCCCCCCTTCCCATATCCCCGCCGCCCTCTGTCCCCCACCAAAAAAAAAAAAAAAGAAAAGGCGGGGACCAATTTAGTTTATGAGGTGACCTGATGTTTCCCTCTTCACAAAATTTAGGTCACAGGAAGGAGGGAAAAAGGGCAGGAAGACATATACTGCTCCTGATATAGTGATGGAGCTAAAGGGGTAGAGAGAGAGAGAGAGAGAGAGAGAGAGAGAGAGAGAGAGAGAGAGAGAGAGAGAGAGAGAGAGAGAGAGAGAGAGAGAGAGAGGGAGGGAGGTATGCAGTGTGTGTGTGTGTGTGTGTGTGTGTGTGTGTGTGTGTGTGTGTGTGTGTGTGTGTGTGTGTGTGTGTGTGTGTGTCTGTGCAGGGACGCGGTAAACTGAGAGATTATTTATTTACCGCATCTGTGAAGCGTGTGTGTGTGCGTGCGTGCGTGTGGGTGTGCGTGTAGGTGCGTGTACGTATACGTGTATATACAGCTGAAATCCAGCGTATGCATGTATTGTGACGCAGTATAGTGTATCATAAAGTGAAATAAAGGAGAACACTGTATTGAGTATCCTGTATGAGGGAAGTGTAACAAGGGGCAGTGAAGTGATGTATTATGGCAGTGTTACCTGTGTGTATGTGTACGTATGTCTGTCAGTCTAGCCACATCCACACAGCACACAAAAATAGCTATCGGGGAGGGAGGTGGCCGGTCGCTGTGTCGGTCGGTCGGTCGGTCGGTCGGTCGGTCGGCAGTGGCGGAGCGACGGCGGTGGCGGGTCGGGTATTGAGCGGGGAGTTTGGAAATGCCAGAAAATGTCAGTCAGTCTGCCAGCTTGACATTTCCAGCCTCCAGGCATTCCAGAGAGGCGCCGGCGGTAGATCGGTGCGGTGGGGGAGGGGGGGGAGTGCTAAGTGGATAGTCGTGTGTGGGTATTTGTGTGGGTCTGCCGGGGGAGCATGGTGAAAGCTGATGGTTTGTCTAGTTTTCTGTGGAGGTTGTGTGGGTGCTGTGTGGATGTGTGGCTGATTGATGTGTCTGAATGGATGGATGTGTTTTAATATTTATAGTTATTGAATGATGCATCTATCTATCTATCTACCTACCTATCTATCTAACAATTTCTGTCTATCTACATATTTGTCTGTCTTTTTTTTTTTTCATGCAAGAGGAGCAATGGCAACAAAAAACTGTAAATATAAAAAAGGCTCACGGAAGGTGCCAGTCCTTACAGAGTATCGTCAAAAAAGGATTACCAAGAATTTGAAAAGTATCTTAAAACCTCCCTCTTGAAACAGTTCAAGTCAAAGGTAGAAGGAAATAAACAAGCAGGGAGTTCCAAAGTTTACCAACAAAAAGAATTAAAAACTGAGAATACTGATTAAATCTTGCATTAAGGAAGTGGACAGAATAGTGATGAGAGAAGGCATAAAGCTTTGCGAGGCGAGACCGCAGGAGTGGGAAAGGCATGCAGTTAGTAAGATCAAAAAAGGAGTTAGCGTGATAGAATCGACAGAAGACAGCAAGAGAAGCAACACTGCAGCGAAGAGAGAGAGAGAGAGAGAGAGAGAGAGAGAGAGAGAGAGAGAGAGAGAGAGAGAGAGAGAGAGAGAGAGAGAGAGAGAGAGAGAGAGAGAGAGAGAGAGAGACAGTTAGAGGAGTTGATGAGACGAAATGCTTTTGATTTCAAAGCAACCGGTGCATTTGCATAGATATAATGGATTCTCTGTATGGGTGAACGATGAATAAGAGATTTTTTTTTGTTATCCATTTATCTGCATGATTACATATGTCTGTCTGTCTGTCTGTCTGTCTGTCTGTCTGTCTGTCTGTATGTATGTATGTCTGTCGGCTTTTCTGTGTGTGTGTGTGCTTCTCGTTTCGTTTGTTTGTCTCCTTGTTTGTGTTTTTACCTTTGTTTCTGCATCTATGTCTACTAATCTCTCTCTCTCTCTCTCTCTCTCTCTCTCTCTCTCTCTCTCTCTCTCTCTCTCTCTCTCTCTCTCTCTCTCTCTCTCTCCAACAGAAAATATCATCTCATCTTTAATTCTGGCTCTCCTATTGAGAGAGAGAGAGAGAGAGAGAGAGAGAGAGAGAGAGAGAGAGAGAGAGAGAGAGAGAGAGAGAGAGAGGAAATTAGTCATTCCAGACATATATCTTTCCTGTTGCTCTTCCACAAGAAGAATGAAGAGAATGAATCATTGGCTTAATCTATTACTAACAGGACACTTGAGAGAGAGAGAGAGAGAGAGAGAGAGAGAGAGAGAGAGAGAGAGAGAGAGAGAGAGAGAGAGAGAGAGAGAGAGAGAGAGAGAGAGAGAGAGAGAGAGAGAGAGAGAGAGAGAGAGATGTCACCGAAAGAAAAAAGATCACAAACATACACCAACAGAAAGAACAAAGAGAAGATTAAATGCTTAATTTTAAAAAAATATATGGCGTAATTCTCTCTCTCTCTCTCTCTCTCTCTCTCTCTCTCTCTCTCCTCTCATTAGCCAACCAACTGCAGAGGCCTCTCATGTCTTACAAACTCTCTCTCTCTCTCTCTCTCTCTCTCTCTCTCTCTCTCTCTCTCTCTCTCTCTCTCTCTTGTTGCGTGCGTCCTAAAGAGCTTCCCTGAACCTTATTTGTCACTGGCGGCGACCCTAGCAGGGATCAAAGCCGCGGTGCGCTGCCGCTTATCCTGCGTTACGGCAATAAGGGCAGAGAGAGAGAGAGAGAGAGAGAGAGAGAGAGAGAGAGAGAGAGAGAGAGAGAGAGAGAGAGAGAGAGAGAGAGAGAGATAGAGAGACGGGCACAAAAAAAGAACAGATGGAGAAAGAAAGCAAGATAGAGATCGAGAGGGAGAGAGGAGAGAAAAAAGAGAACATAAAAAGGGGGAGAGAGAGAGAGAAAGATTAAGGAGAGAGAGAGAGAGAGAGAGAGAGAGAGAGAGAGAGAGAGAGAGAGAGAGAGAGAGAGAGAGAGGGGGGGAGGAGGGGAAGAGAAGGGACATCCATCCATCTTAATAAGAGAAGCCCCATTCCCTCCGTTCCCCTTCCATTCCCTTCCTTCACTGCCCCTTTCCCCCTCCCCCTCCTCCTTCCACCAGTTTGGGGAGGGGAAGGGGGTGGGGGAGGGGTGGTGGTGCCTGGAGAGTGATTGGTAGGGGAAGGAGGGGAGAGAAAGGTCAATCAGAGAGAGAGAGAGAGAGAGAGAGAGAGAGAGAGAGAGAGAGAGAGAGAGAGAGAGAGAGAGAGAGAGAATGATTCAGTAAGGCATTGTAGAAGAAGAAGAAGAAGAAGAAGAAGAAGAAGAAGAAGAAGAAGAAGAAGAAGAAATTACCTTCAAACATTATTCATAGAGTCTGCTTTACATTTATCCCACTCTTACCTTCTCCTCCTCCTCCTCTTCCTCCTCCTCTTCCTCCTCCTCTTCTAATCCCTCCGTCCACTCGTCCCCTAATTCCTCCTCCTTCCCTCCTTTCTAGCCTTTTCTTTCTCCCTCTTCTCCTTCCTTTCTCCTGTCTACCTTCCCTTTTATCTCTTAAAAAATATGTATCTAATCAATTCCTACAGAGGAGAGAGAGAGAGAGAGAGAGAGAGAGAGAGAGAGAGAGGAGAGAGAGAGAGAGAGAGAGAGGAGAGTACATCCGTTAGCTGCTCTTGTCTTAGTCCAGCCAGGCGTGTTTGTTCGGAAAGGCCTGTGTTTGTGTGTGTGTGTGTGTTTAGAGAATAGCAGTATTTCTATTTGTGGATATAACTGTATTGAAAATAGCATTAGTATTGATAATGGTAGTAGTAGTAGTGGTGGCAATAGTAGTAGTAGAAGTAGTAGTAGTGGTAGTAGTAGTGGTGGTAAAAGTAGTAGTAATAATAATAATAATAATAGTAGTAGTAGTAGTAGTAGTAGTTATACTTATTAATGAAGAAAGTAGCAGGAAAAACAAATGAATGAATGAAAGAATAAAATGAATGAAAGAATAAACAACAACAACAACAACAACAACAACCAACAACAACAACAACAACAACAACAAACAACAACGACAGAAAAAAAAGTAGTAATAAGTGGAGGAGAAGTAGGAAGAGGAAAAAGGGGAGAAGAAGAAGGCTGAGTAGGAGGAGGAGGAGGAGGAGGAGGAGGAGGAGGAGGAGGAGGAGGAGGAGGAGGAACACAAGGTAGCAGGAGCCCACCGCAGGGGTCGCGGGACAAGCTTAGTTGTATATCCATCACGGGTAAGTCAGACCGTCAGGTGGGGATAATTATAACAGGTGATTAGAGGGCTAGGCGGGCAGGATCATTAGTGTGTGTGTGTGTGTGTGTGTGTGTGTGTGTGTGTGTGTGTGTGTGTGTGTGTGTGTGTGTGTATTAAGCGATGTGACTTGGGTTTTTATGATATTATGGTAGTAAATGGTCGTAATAGTAGTAGTAGTAGTAGTAGTAGTAGTAGTAGTAGTAGTAGTAGTAGTAGTAGTAGTAGTAGTTGTTGTTGTTATTGTTGTTGTTGTTGATAATGCTGCTACTGTTGTTGTTAATGCTGGTGCTACTGCTGTTGTTGATGCTGCTGCTACTGCTGTTGTTGCTGATGTGGCTGTTCATGCTTCTGTACTTGTAGTTGTAGTAGTAGTAGCAGTAGTAGTAGTAGGATTAGTAGTAGTTGTAGTAGTACTTGTTGTTGTTGCTGTTGTTGTTGATGCTGATGCTACTGCTGTTGTTGTTGCTGTGGCAGTTTTTGCTTCTGTAGCAGTAGTAACAACAGTAGTAGGTAGTAGTAGTAGTAGTAGTAGTAGTAGTAGTAGTAGTAGTAGTAGTAGTAGGTAGTAGTAATAGTAATAGCAACAACAGCAGCAGCAGCAGCAACAGCAGCACTAACAGCAGCAACTGGTGCAGCAACAGTAGTATTAGTAGTATTAGGAAGAGCAGCAGCAGCAACAGCATCAGCAGCATAAACAACAGCATGCTATATTGGTATGTAACAGCAGCATCAGCAGGGGGCAGCAGCAGCAAGGTTAGCAGCAGCAGGGACAACAGCAGCAGCAACAGCATTTATAGTGCGGGACACGACCCTGAATTCAAGCTTTCCCCCGCATTGCCAATCTGTAACTTTCATGAACAATGCATCCAAGAATTTCATCGGGAAGATTGATGACACGCAAGACCCTCCAAGATTGTTAAATGCTCCCCGCGCTTCTGCCGCTGCTGCTTCCCTCGCAGGCGCCCCGGCTCACTCACACGCATCATGTCTTCATAATTATATATATATTTTCGTTCATTCTGTCTCAGAATAGTCGAAGAAAAGGATTAGATACAATGGACAGGTCCCTTTTTTTCTTAATAAATTCCGATGCACTTACGATTATTTTCGTTGCCCTGTGTTGTGTGTAATAATTCAAACAGTCACCAAAATCATATTTGTCTTTAAGTGATTGAATGACTGACTGACTGATTGACTGACTGACTGATTCAGCGGGCCACAGCATCGTGGTCATATGACAGTCACTATGAGCGAAAATGACAAGTGTATAATTGTCTTCATGATAAAATTCTGTATAGGACAGGATTAATTTCACTTCAATTAAGCAATTCCATACAGCGATAATTAGGTTACCGTGAAATGATGTATATTATTACCGTGTCACGCCAAGGACTGTATGGTATGCGTGGATGCGTTGCGATGGTTATGCACGTCGCGATGGTAAGGAAGCGGTTGCTGCTCCTCTACGTAAGATATCGTGAGTCTATTCATCCCCTCTTCATGATTATAATCCATTATCATGTCCGCCATTAATCTTTTCACTACTAGACAACTTTCAATAAACATCTATAACTACTTACACACTCTTGTACTTGTCATTTGAACGGTTCTACAGCTTAGGAAAAATAAGACTAACTTCGTATTTTTCACCTTTTTTTTTTTCATTTACCTTTTTCACTACCTGGCGACTTTCAATAAGCATTTATAATGATTTACACTTACTTTTGTACTGCAGCCTTTTAAGTAGTTCTCCAGTTTGGAAAAGAAATTAACCTTCTATTCTCTCTCTCTCTCTCTCTCTCTCTCTCTCCTCTCTCTCTCTCTCTCTCTCTCTCTCTCTCTCTCTCTCTCTCTCTCTCTCTCTCTATTGTTTGTATTGTTTTACTGTGATGTTTTTGCCATTTTTATTTCATATTTGGAAAGACTGTCAATAAACTATAATAATAATAATAATAATAATAATAATAATAATAATAATAATAATAATAATAATAATAATAATAATAATAATAATAATAATAATAACAATAATCTCTTCTCCCCTCTCTTTTATGTCTATACAAACAATTCATTACAGCACTCTAAATGTTAACAAATCACCAATGAAAGCGCTAAGAGCAACAAAAATACACAGCACCCAACCAAACTATTTAAAAAGGCCTTCCTCTTCCTCGTATCCAACAAAGCAAGTCTCCTTTCACTAACTTCGTAATGGAGGCAGGTGCTGTTGTTGTGTTCGTCCTGTACTGTATTGCTGGCCCCTTCCGTCTCTCGTGGCTCTGTTATGTTATTTTGAGGCCGCCACAACACAGTGCACCACAACAGAGTCCCGTTCATATTCCAGATGCCCACCCTTGGCTAATAATAGTTGTGTTCTTGTGTCGACGTACTCGTGAGATAGTAAGGAAAGCTGGAGAAAGTTGGGAGTGTCTTCGCGTGTCAGTCACCTCTCCTTTTTTCTTTCCATGCTCTTCTTTCCTTCAGTCACCTCTCCTTTTTTCTTTCCATGCTCTTCTTTCCTTAATTGTTTTCTTATTTCTCTTTTTGTTTTTATTTCCTCTTCCTTTTCATCTGAGCGCAATTCGTCCTCCTCCTCTTCCTCCTCTCTTCTTCTCTCTCTTTCTACTTATTTCTCCTCTTCCTCCTTTTCTTTGTCTTCTCCTCTTCCTCTTTTTCCCTTCCTCCTCCTCCTCTTTCTTTGAGGGAGAAAAAAACTCAAACACGACATAATTAGACGCTATACGAAAAAAAATCATAAAAGCAAAGCAAAATGGATCACGAAATTCGGATTGCTAATTTGAGTAAAACAAATCCAAAAGAATTTTACAGTTAGGTTAAAAAGAAGAAAGTGTTAACTTCAACCACTGGACTGCTAATTATGGTAAGTGGTGAACACACGAAAAATCACATCAATATGGCCAATATTTTATTTTATTTTTTTTATTTATTTATTTATTTTTTTTGCATCAGTATTCACATCCGAAAATACAGAAATTAGTCAGCCCACCCCAGCAGCTCAGAACAAAGGTTCCTATATTAGCTCAATAACTTTTCAGAGAAGAGATATCTTGCTGGCGATAAATAACGTCAAAATCAATAAAAATCCTGGCCCCCGACTAAATTCCACCACATGATACTTAAGGAAACAAAACATGAAATAAAAAAAAAAACACTTCATCTTATTTAACAAATCATTACACACTGGAGTAATGCCATCGGTATTGAAGTTAACAAATGTCACACCGATATTTAAAAAAAGAAACAAGTCACACCGCGGTAACTATCACCTTGACGTCAGTTGTCGGAAAACTAATGAAATCCATCATAAGAGACAAAGTCGCTAATTTCTCAGAAAAAAATTACATAGTTAGAAATTCTCAACATGGATTCAGAAACAAGCGTTCATGCCTCACAAATCTACTCGAATTCTACAATAATATATTTAAAATATACGATAACACTAGGTCAGTCAATGTAATTTACCTCGATTTTCAAAAAGGATTTAACAGAGTTCCACATCAGCGTCTTGTTAGTAAATCAAAATCTCATCTTTTGAATTGGATAGCAAATTGGATATCAGATCGTAAACAATATCGTAGTAATCAATGGAAATACTTCAGACTGGACCAGTGTTGAAAGTAGCGTTCCTCAAGGATCTGTTCTGGGTCTTATACTTTTATAATATATATAAATGACGTTCAAGAAGGAATTACGTGTAAATTAACAAAATTTGCTGATGATACAAAAATAGCAAGAGCAGCTTCCTCAGCATCCCAGCCCCAACATATGTAAAGCGACTTAAACAAGCTGGTGAAATGGCCAGAGACGAGGCAAATTAATTTTAATTTGGATAAATGTCACGTATTACATATTGGAAAAAAAAAACCGCAAGAAGCCTATTCAATGAACTATATTCAGTTAAGTAATGCTAATAAAGAGAAGGATTTAGGCGTCATACTTTCAAAAGACCTCAAACCTTGTAACCAAATAACGGAAGTAGCGAAAACCACTCATAAACTGGTTGGTTTTATCGGTTCAAGTTTCAGTTTCAAATCAGAAAAGGTAATACTTACTCTTTTTAATATGCTAATGAGCCCACATCTTGAGTATTGTGTACAATTCTGATGACCGTATTACAAGAAGGACATCGAAAAATTAGAAAAAAAAAATTTCAGTGCAGGGCAACGAAAATGATATCGAGACTAAGAAACAAATCTTATGAAGATCGGCTCAAGAAACTTGAATTATATCCCTTAACTAAACAGAAAATAATAGGTGACCTCATCGAAGTTTTTAAACGCTTCAAAGGTTTTACGAACGTTAAACAAGAAAATTTGTTCACAATGCCCCAGTCCAACTCAACTAGAAATAACGGTTTCAAGATACACGCTCAGTGATTTGTAACAAATGAGACCAAGCATTTCCTCACTAACCGTGTCGTAAATATTTTGAATGATTGCTTTCAAACGTAGTCAGCTGGAATACAATAGAAACATTTAAAAATCACCTTGATAAATATCTGATGTCAAATACCCGGTTGTCACTGTTCACCTAATAAAAATTTTACCGCGGATATTTCGTCTTTCGGTGCAATACTGCCTGTCATCTGATGAGGGTATATTTCACTGAGGAAGAAAAACAACTAATTTACAACAAAGAAAAGGAATCACATTAAAGAGACCTTAGTGATGGGTAGGTTCCTCGGCGACTTGCTGCTGACCCCGTCACAGTAATGGTATAAGGAATTGAGTCTTTGCTGAGCAACTAACCCATCATTATGATCATCTAGTAAAAATGTATCCCATTCGATCAAATTTAAAGTGGAGGAAACGCCTTATCAGGTGACACTAATAAAAATAGGACTGTATGTAAATTAGATGTGATACAAGTAGACATCATCTCTTTCTTACTTTCCTCTCAAATTCCATGTTTATTTATTTATTTATTTATTTTTTATACATCATGGTAGTACTTCCTTTTTCCGGCCAGCTTCGGCTGGAAGGGATAGGGGGATGGGGAGGAGCCTTCTTTTGTGCTATCCTGTCCCTCTCACTAATAGAGTAGAATAGTTACCCAAAACAGCCTAGTAAGGACCTCAGGGTCTGTTGCTGTTTGGTCTTTCTTTGTATTCCTTTGTATTCCTCTTCCTCCTCCTCCTTCTCCTCCTCTTCCTCTTCCTCCTCTCCCTCCTCCTCCTCCTCTCCCTCCTCCTCCACTTTCTCCTCCTCCTCCTCCTTCTCCTCCTCCTGCATTGACACATCACGGTATTAAGTACAGAGGTCCCACGCGAATATGGGAGCCGAGTAGGTCTTCAGGCGCACGGGTTCGAATCCTGGCCGTTGTCGCAGTTTAGGAAAGATATTTATGACGAGGTGGCCGAGTGGTTAAGGCGTTGGACTGCTAATCCAATAGGGTCTCCCTGCGTGGGTTCGAATCCCATCCTCGTCGAATTCGATCTTTTCTGCTATGCTTTCCTGTCTCTCTGCTATGCTGTCCTGTCTCTTCTGCTATGCTGTCCTGTCTCTCTTCCCTGTAGCTAGTTAGAAGTAGTTACCAAACAGCCTTGTAAGGACCAAAAGGTCTGTTGCTGTTTGGCTTTTCTTTGTATTCCTTTGTATTCCTTTTCCTCCTCCTCTTCTTCCTCCTCCTCCTTCTTCTTCCTCCTCCTCCTCCTCCTTCTTCTTCTTCTTCTTCTTCTTCTTCTTCTTCTTCTTCTTCTTCTTCTTCTTCTTCATCACCATCTTCCCCTCTTCTTTTTTCTTCTCCTTTAATCATCGGCCTTCACTTCCAACAGCGGGCATATGGAGACTAACATTACTGGTTACTGTCTTTTTTCTGACCTTACTGATTCCTTTCCCGTGTCAAATTTCCCTCAGAAAACTCAGCACTGTGACTGATGTGCAATCACGCGGCGGAGGGAGGACCTAATGGGTCAGAACCGTATTCTCAAACACTTCTGCACTACACCTCCATTCCTTTTAATAGGCTTTAATAAATTCACACGGGTTTTAAGGGTGTTTTTTTATGATTCTAGTCACAGGCTAACAATAGTTCTACATTATTAACAGGATAGACACTCTTTGAGAATTCGGATAATCATCTATGTGGTCTTTGAAAATAGTCGTGGTGAGAGAGCAAAGCGTTTCGGAATACGAGCGTTAGTAAAGGTTTACCCGAGCAGGAGGCAACACTAGGAGCACATCAACACTTTCCCCTCTTAGGATCGTGACAGCATCGTTCAGACTTTCGCCCGTATTCTAAAACGCTTTGCTCTCTCACCATGACTATTTTCAAAAGCCACAGAGATGATAAGCCGGGTTCTCAAGAGTGTTTCTCCTATTGGTAATGTAAAAACCTTGTTAATCTGTCACTATAACTATAAAAACTCCATTAAAAATCCAGATAACCTTAATTAGAGCCTTTTAAAACTAGTAGAGGTGCGGCACAGAAGTGTTTCAGAATATGGTAGTTTGAATAAATCCTGCATCGACCCGGCGCTGTGTGACTTACCTACTTGTTGGAACGCTAAAATCTTAATATATCAGTCAGTCAGTCAGTTAATCAGTCAATGTTTTATAATGCGATGCTACATGAATTTTTTATGCGACGCAGAAATAACAATCACTCAATCAGTTAATCAGTCAAGCAATTAGTCAAACAATAAATCAATCAATCCATCAGTCCTTCGTCAGTGCAGTACTAGATGACTTCTTTGGTGCCACGCAGAAATAACAAGAATCTGTTATCAATGTATTCATCAATCAATCAATCATCAATCCTCCATAGTTTTTGGTTCTCCTTCTGACGCTCAAGATAAACCACCTCCTCTCATTTAGCCAACCACTGCGTGCCTCAGCCATGCGATCAAAACCTTTCCCTCCCTCCCACCAAACCCAAAACTGACAACCTAACACGATGGTCCTAAAAAAGAAAAAAAAAAAAGGAAGCAAGAGAATATATAAGAGGTGGCATAACATCCCTCTTAACCCTATTACTACACTATGGCCGCCTTTTGTTAACACTTGGCCCACTGTTATAAATTGTTTGGATGGACGACTCGTAAGTAAAAAGAGAATATGAGGTTAATTTAATCTTTCCTAAGCTATAGAAGTATGCATCTGAGAGACTGTAGTACAAAGAAATACCTCTTAAAAGTTGTAGATGAGAGGAAAGACTGATTATTACTGAAAGGGTTAAAGTGACTGCTCGCCCTCTATATGATGCTGTTATATTCATTTTACCTAAGAGGAGATTAAATATATTTATGGCCCGCCTGTCAGTCAGTCTGTCTGTCTATCCATCCATCAATCATGCATAATTTTTCGTTCTTCCTCTGCAGTGAAGGTATTCCCACGCTTGTTTAAGGAAAGATTGCAACTCTCGCTCCAGCCACACACCAACACACCAGCCACAAGACACACACACACCACCCCCCCCCACACACACACCTCTCACACACCAATCCGCACACCAGCCACATACACACACACACACACATCAGCCACACACCAACCACACTCTGCCACAACGATATGCATACAAAGAACAGAGAAAGCACATCTGGCCGGAGACACAATCACGCATGGACGTCCTGAGGTGCACCCAGAGGTATGGCGGGTGGCGGGGTGAGGGAGAGAGAGCCATGCAGGGTGCACAAAAGACCCGCAGCTCCTTAAGAAAAACTGCCGCCGCGAAACTCATCTCAAGGTTCATTCAGCAGCCCAAGAGGTCCCGCACACACCGCAGCATCACCCCGGACGCCTGGCACGGTTATCACGAGGCCCTTCACACGGAAAGAATAATAGGGCGGTTGTTATGAAGTTTACAATTCAGTGAGATAAGAGTGAAGGTGCTGTATCATTCTCGCACTGACCCCCATCATGATAGAGCTACACTGCCCTGATCATAACATTCTGTCGGTGTTTCTTCACCTGACCTCGTGGAAAAGCAGAATAGTGCGGCTATTCCAAAGTTTACAATTCAGTGAGATAAGAGTGAAGGTTCTCGCAGAGGCCACCATCATGGTAGAGCTAAACTACCCTGATCATGATATTCTGTCCCGGTTTCTTCACCTTGCCACATAAAGAACCGTATTCTGAAACACTTTAGCGCCTTATCCCTACTACACTGAACGCCTTATCTCTACTACACCGAACAGGCTCATGATTCCAGGAATAAATTAACAAGGATTTTACATTACCGCATGGAAAAGACACACATGAAAAATCCGACATATTATCGCTTTGGACTATGGAAATCGTCATTATGAGAGAACAAAGTGTTTAAGTGTACGAGCCGGAACTGCGTGTACACTTGGCAGTTGGTGATGTCTATTCACTCTATACTGCTGCCGTAGAGTAAATCTGGCCCCGGATATTTCCTACGGCCCACCATCGCAACACGTGACATTTTCATCATCATCTTTTTTTTTTTTTATCTATAGCGAATCATTAATATGCAAGAGTTGGGCTGATAAAGCTCACCTCCTTACCTGCTGATCACAAACCTGACTCATTTCTATTACAAACCATAGAGGGAGGCCTCAAGATACTTTTCTGGTTTTGGTTAATCTTTTTGGCTCTTCATTGGGGACTGGCACCTCCGTGAGTAAATTTTTTTACATAAATTTTATTGCCCTTGTCCAGTGCCTCTCATACTTAAAAAAAAAAAAAAAAAAATAGATAAATAACCTTTACGGTGTTAAAATATGCATTCTTATCTAAAGTCAATGGCATTCAAAGAGAGTGAGATCAGCTTGTCAAACCCCTCGCCTGTACTTGCTCCTCAATCCACAGCCCACACTCCAGGCAGTACTCGGAGGCGTGGTGCGGGACGAAGCGAGTGGACGAGGCAACGCACGAAAGGAAAAAGTAATAAATAGATAACTTCCGAGCTGCCATCCTTTCGGGACTCGCTGTTACATAAATAATGGAGCTGCGGCCGCGCGGGCAAGATTCGTGGCGGTGGCAACTTGCACCTGGAAAAATATATCACTGCTGGGACATGAGAGTGTAGCAGCTTTTATTTTCTCTCTCTCTCTCTCTCTCTCTCTCTCTCTCTCTCTCTCTCTCTCTCTCTCTCTCTCTCTCTCTCTCTCTCAAACGTTCATTTATAACTTGACATTACCGCCCATGTATTTTATCTGTCACACGTCATACATACAGTAATGCTTTCATGTTTTCTTCATCCCTCGTCAATACTTGAGCACCCTTATACTCGTCTGTATGTATACGTGGTGCATACATCCTTACGTGTGCTGTATACATGGGAGAAGAATTATTGTCAAGTGGAAATCTTTACACAATACTTATTCAGACATTCATGAATACTACAGGAGGAATTTCAGCACTCTGAGTGAAGATAAGCTACGCATGAAGAGCATTTGTCTGTTTGGTACGCTCTCCTCTCTCTCCTCACTCCAGCCCACACTCCCTCCCCTTGGAAAGATAGCTGTTTCTGGCTGTCTGTCTGTCTGTCTATTTGTCTGCTTGGGATACTCTTCCCTCCTCCAGAATACATACCTATGACTGTCTGTCTGTCTGTCTATCTGTCTGTCTGTTTGTCTGGATCACTCCCGCTCCATCCTTCAGAAAAGATAGCTTTCTCTCTCTCTCTCTTGCATGTCATGTCATGGGAAGGCAAAAAATACAAAAAAAAAAGTTTAATGTTCTAGAGTTGTCTTAAAAAAAAAAAAACGAAATACAAGAGCGAGAAGATACTGGTGTTTCATTGTCGCTGTCCTCCACCACGGTGAAATTCTGACAGTGTAGGGCATTCCTAACATGGAGAAAAAAGGTATATAAATTAATTTTAAAAAAGCAGAAACACAAAAAAGACTGAGACAAAAAAAGATTTAAAACCTACAAAAAGAATAATGGAAGACAAAAGAAAACAAGATATTAACTGAAAACACGAGTGAAACTTTTAAAGATGCAAAAAAACGAAAAAAAAGTAAAAAAAATAACAAAGACAACTCTAAAAAAAAAAAAAACACAAGAAAAGATACAGAAACGAGCGAAACCTTGAAAAAGAGATTAAAAGAAGACTGAAAAAAATGAAACTTTAAAACATGGAAAAAATAGAAAACACAAAGTAAAAAAAAAGATGAGTAAAAAAATAGAAAAAAAATGGTAAAAATGAAAAAAAAACATACTAGAATAAATAATAAAACACTAAATCAAACCATAGAAACACACACACACAAAAAAAAAATCACACTTAAAAAAAAACAATGAAAAAAAACACCGCAAAAAAAAAAAAAAAGAGAATCCTGGAAAGATACTGTTTTATTCCCGCCCTTTCCTCCATCACTGCATAATTCCGTCAATGAGTGGCGTAGCTAACCCATTACAGGAGCCAGGGAGATGATGACAGGCGGATGGCGAGTGGGGGACGAGTGGGAACAACTGAGCTGTCCTACAAATGTATCCTTTAATCTAACTCTCTGCGTTTCATTCATTCAATATTCACCGCCACTTTTTTCCTTCCTTCGTCTCTCAGGAGTTGTGGAAAGATGATGAGATAAGAAAAAAGGAGAATAATAAGGATAACAATGAGGGAAGGAAGCAAGGAATGTGTCAAGAGAGGGAGAGAATGAGATGGAAGAGTGTGTGTGGGCGAGATGGAGAGATGAGGAAGTAGATAGAAACGAGAGTAATGTGATGAGGAGGAAAAGACGAGAAAATAGAATTAGAAAAGGGAAACCAGATGAAAAAAGAAAAGAAAAATAAAGCAAAGGGAGAAGATGGAGTGTGTAAGAAGGAATATATGAATGAAGGACTAAATGAGTGAGAAAAGAAAAAAAAACAGAAAGAAGACAAAAAACAAAATAACTGGAGGAGGGAAAGAAAGAGGAACAGAGAAAGAGCATATAAAGGATTAAACCAATGAATGAATAAACGAAGGAATGAACGAATGAATGAATGATTGGAAAACAAGATCTTATGGGAGAAACGTGGAGATATGAATAAAGTAAGGAGAAGGAGGAGAAGAAAAAAAAAAAAAGGAAAATGAAAGAAAAAAGCAATATAAGAGTGGGTGTAGGAAGTAATCTGTGTGGAGGAGTGAATGAGTGTGTGAGAAAAGGAAGAGTGGGGCAGAATACAAACAAGGGGAGAGAGAGAGAGAGAGAGAGAGAGAGAGAGAGAGAGAGAGAGAGAGAGAGAGAGAGAGAGAGAGAGAGAGAGAGAGAGAGAGAGAGAGAGAGAGAGAGAAATATTGAGTTAAGCCAGGTAAAGATGAAAAGGTATGGTAAGAGGAGGAAAAGGAGGAGAAAGAGGAGGAGGAGGAGGAGAAAGAAGAAAATAAAAAAAAAGATATAGGGAAAGAACAAACTAAAGAGGGGAATAAGTGTACAATGCAGGAGAGACTCAGGAAGAAGGTGAAGAAGAAGAAGAAGAAAAGAAAGAAAGAAAGAAATGAAGGAGAAAAGAAAGGAAAGAGAAAAGAAAAGAAAAGAAAAAAAGAAAAGAAAAAAAGAAAGAAAAGAAAGAAAGGAAGAAATAGGAAAAAAGAAAAGAAAGAAAAGAATAAAGCAAAAAAGATAAAAAAGTAGAAGAGAAAATGTTTTAATAAAGAAAGGAAAACGAAACCAGACGGCCAAACGTTCTTCCTCCTCTTCAATTTCCTCGTCCTTCTCCTCTTTCTATTACTCCTCCACTTCCTCCTACTCCACCTGTGTCCATAATAAGGAAGAGGAGGAGGAGGAGATGGAGGAGGAGGAGGTGGAGGAGGTGGAGGAGGAGGAGGTGGAGGAGGAGGAGGAGAAAAATAGGGGTGCCTCTCTCTCTCTCTCTCTCTCTCTCTC
>NC_087161.1:7362500-7370000 GCF_035594125.1 Scylla paramamosain
CACTGGAGGAGAAGGAGGAGGAGGAGGAGGAGGAGGAGGAGGAAGAGGAGGAGGACTAAAAGTATATGGAAAGGATGCAGTACAAAAGCAGTAACGGTGAATGAGATTAAGAGTTGAGTGATGCTTGAGGAAGAGGAGGAGGAGGAGGAGGAGGAGGAGGAGGAGGAGGAGGAGAGAAGAAAGAGGAGGAGAGAAGGAGGAAGAGGAAGGCGGAGAAGGGGGAGAAAAAAAAAAAAAACACCACCAACAGCAACAAGGAAGAGGAGGAAGAAGAGGAGGAAAGTAGCGATATAGGAGCAGCAGTTAATAGAAAGGCTGATGAATTATAATGAGGGTACTCGCTTACAGTCTCGTGTATACAAGAACACAAGGGAAGCTGCAGGAAGTCAGGACCCCTACATGTGGCGGTCCTTGCTGGCCTAAACTCTCGGAAGGCTTGTGGACCTGATGGGGTCCCTCCTATTGTTCTCCGAAACTGTGCCTCCGTGCCTGCACCTTGCCTAGTCAAACTCTATCTATCAACATCTACCTTTCCTTTTTGCTGGAAGTTTGCCTACATTCAGCCTGTTCACAAAAAGGGTGGCCGTTCTAATCCTAATTTCTAATTTCCTGCCTATCTAAAGTTTTTTAATCTATGTTCAACAATAGATTCTTAAACATGTATCACTTCACTACCTTGTAATCTGATCGCCAGTAAGGGTTCCGTCAATGCCGCTCTACAGGTGATCTGGCTTTCCTTACTGAGTCTTGGTCATCATCTCTTAGGGATTTTGGTGAAACTTTTCCTGTTGCCTTAGACATATCAAAAGCTTTTGATAGAGGCTGGCATAAAACTTTGATTTCCAAACTAAGCTCCTATGGTGTGTATCCTACGGCTGTCTATCTATATCTCTGTAACTTCACCTCAAGTTTCCTTTCTGTTCCAGTTCTGCTCAAGTTTCCGTTCTGTTGGTGCTGGGGTAGACGTTCACTGTTCTCCTAAATCTGTTAAGTGGTGTTCCTCAGGGTTCTGTCCTGTCACCTACTCTCTTCCTGTTATTCATCAATGATCTTCTAAACCAAACTTCTTGTCCTATCCACTCCTACGCAGATGATACCAACCTGCATTTTTTCACGTCTTTTCAGAGACGTCCAACCCTTCAGGTAGTAAACAGTTCATGCAGGGAAGCCACAGAACGCCTGACTTCTGATCTCTCTAAAATTTTTGATTGGGACAGAGCAAACTTAGTATTGTTCAATTCTTTAAAACTCAATTCCTCCATCTATCAACTCTACATAACGTTCCAGACAACTATCCCCTCTTCTTCAATGACTCAACTGTCCCCCTCTTCTACACTGAACATCCTCGGTTTGTTCTTTACTTATAACTTTACTTAGAAGGAGGAGGCAGTAGACACCTGCCGAAACGATAATTACTCCCAGTGAGGTCTAAAGCACTGTTCAGGGGGTGCTGTGAACTTATCATTAAACCCAGCTGTGACCTCACTGAACGTTTCCCTTTGTATCTCACAACACAAGGGGGCAGTCACAGCCTGCCCTCTAAAGACAACTCTCTTTCTCCACACAAAACTACAAGCACCTAATAACACACACACCCTTCAATTAAAAATTTCAAAATTATCATGGCGATTCCTACACCAGCCTCGGAGTCCCCATCTGGGGAGGGGACCATAAATGTCCCCAGGTCGGACTGCCTTTCTGTTAACGACCGTAAGTGTCTTTACACCCCCCTCAACTTTTTCTTCATTAACTTCAGCAACATTCGCGGTCTAAGATCTAATTTTCAATCTGTAGAACACCACCTCTCCTCTTTTAAACCTCATCTTCTTTTCCTCACTGAAACTCAGGTGTCTGAGGCAACTGACAGTAGCCCCTTTTCTGTTCCCTCCTACTTTCTCTATCCTCATTTTCGATCCAAAGCTGGATGTTGCGTTTATGTGCGCAATGACTTAACCTGCTCTCGTGCCCACGCTCTTGAATCTTCTGAGTTTTCCACTATCTGACTACGACTATAGAGTCACTCTCAGACTAAATTTATTTGGGCTGTATATCTCTCACCTAACTCCTCTGACTATAAGAAATTCTTTGAATACTTAACTTCCAAAGTGGAGCACATTCTGACCTTCTTCCCTTTTGCAGAGATCTCCATTCTTTGAGCCTTCAATGTTCACCACCAGCTTTGGCTTTCCTCTCCCTTCACTGACCATCCTGGTGAACTAGCCATCAACTTTGCTATCCTCCACTACCTAGAGCAATTTGTGCAACACCCTACTTGTATTCCTGACCGTCTTGGAAATGCCCCCAACATTCTTGATCTTTTCCTGACCTCTAATCCTTCTGCTTATGCTGTCACCCTCTCTTCTCCATTGGGCTCCTCCGATCACAATCTCATATCTGTATCTTCTCCTATCGCTCCAATCCCTCTTCAGGATCCCCCTCAGCGAAGGTGCCTCTGGCGTTTTGCCTCTGCTACTTGGGGGAATCTGAGGAGGTATTTTGCTGATTTTCCTTGGAATGACTACTGCTTCCGTGTCAGAGACCCGTGTGTGTGCTGAGCGCATAACAATGGTGATAGTGTCTGGCATGGAGGCGTACATTCCTCACTTTTTCTCGACCTAAACCTTCCAAACCTTGGTTTAACACAGCTTGTTCTCGTGCTATACATGATAGAGAGGTGGCCCACAAAAAGTGCTTGAGCCTTCCATCACCAGAATCTCATGCACTTTATGTTTCTGCCTGGAATCATACCAAGTCTGTTCTCCAACTAGCCAAAAACTCCTTCATTAACAGAAATTGTCAAAATCTTTCAAGATCTAACTCCCCTCGTGACTTCTGGTATCTAGCCAAAAATATCTCCAATAACTTTGCTTCTTCTTCTTTCCCTCCTTTATTTCAACCAGATGGCACCACTGCTATCACATATATTTCTAAAGCTGAACTCTTCGCTCAAACCTTTGCTAAAAACTCTACCTTGGACGATTCTGGGCTTGTTCCTCCCTCTCTTCCACCCTCTGACTACTTCATGCTACCTGTTAAAATTCTTCACAATGATGTTTTCCATGCCCTCGCTGGCCTAAACCCTCGGAAGGCTTATGGACCTGGTGGGGTCCCTCCTAGTGCTCTCCGAAACTATGCCTCCGTGCTTGCACCTTGCCTAATGAAACTCTTTCAGCTTTATTAGTCAACATCTACCTTTCCTTCTTGCTGGAAGTTTGCCTACATTCAGCCTGCTCCTAAAAAGGGTGACCGTTCTAATTGCTCAAACTACCGTCCAATTGCTTTAATTTCCTGCCTGTCTAAAGTTTTTGGATCTATCCTCAACGGGAAAATTCTTAAACATCTATCACTTCACAACCTTCTATCTGATCGCCAGTATGGGTTCCGTCAAGGCCGCTCTACTGGTGATTTTCTGGCTTTCTTTACTGAGTCCTGGTCATCCTCTTTTAGAGATTTTGGTGAAACTTTTGCTGTTGCCTTGGACATATCAAAAGCTTTTGATAAGAGTCTGGCACAGAGCTTTGATTTCCAAACTACCCTCCTACGGCTTCTATCCTTCTCTCTGTAACTTCATCTCAAGTTTCCTTTCTGACCGTTCTATTGCTGCTGTGGTAGACGGTCACCGTTCTTCTCCTAAATCTATTAACAGTGGTGTTCCTCAGGGTTCTGTCCTGTCACCCACTCTCTTCTTATTATTCATTAATGATCTTCTAAACCAAACTTCTTGTCCTATCCACTCCTACGCTGATGATACCACCCTGCACTTTTCCACGTCTTTTCATAGACGACCAACCCTTCAGGAAGTAAACATTTCACGCAGGGAAGCCACAGAATGCTTGACTTCTGATCCTTCTAAAATTTCTGATTGGGGCGGAGCAAACTTCGTATTGTTCAATGCCTCAAAAGCTCAATTCCTCCATCTATCAACTCGACACAACCTTCTAGACAACTATCCCCTCTTCTTCAGTGACACTCATCTGTCCCCCTTTTCTGAATATCCTCGGTCTGTCCTTTACTTATAATCTGAATTGAAACACATCTTATCTCCAGTAGTTTTTCTCATCCCCCCCACCCCCACAGCTGCTAACTCTGTACAGGGGCTTTGTCTATCCATGTATGGAATATGCTTCACATGTATAGGGGGTGGGGTTCCACTCATACCACTCTTTTAGAGTGGGTGGAATCAAAAACTTTTTGTCTCAACTCATCTCCTCGAAATGACTGTCTTCAGCCTCTCTCTCATCATCGCAATGTTGCATTTCTTGCTATCTTTCACCGCTATTTTCATGCCAACTGGTCTTCTGATCTTGCTAACTGCATGCCTCCCTTCCTTCCACAGCCTCACTGCACAATATTTTCTTCTTTCTCTCACTCCTATTATGTCCACCTCTCTAATGCAAGAGTTAACCAGTATTCTCAGTTATTCATCCCTATGTCTGGTAAACTCTGGAGCTTTATGCCTGCTTTCCTATTTCCACCTTCCTATGACCTGAACTCTTTCATAAGGGAGGTTTCAAGACGCTTATCCTGTAATTTCTGACTAACGCTTTCGACTCTCTTTGGGGACTGACACCTCAGTGGGTCTTTATATATATATATATATATATATATATATATATATATATATATATATATATATATATATATATATATATATATATATATATATATATATATATATATATATATATATATATATATATATATATATATATATATATATATATATATATATATATATAATCTTTGTTGCTCTTGACCGGTCCCCCTCTTACAAGAAAAGAAAAAAAGACTTCAAACCTTTAGTTTCAAAATTACTTTTTAATTGCTTATTTAAACTGATTTACATATAAATGTCAGGAATAAAAAAAAAAAAAAAAAAAATTAAAAACCCCAAAAACAATAACCTCCTCCCCCCTAAGAAAAATAAAATAAATAAATACATAAAATAAAATCCTAAAAAACCCAATGGGTTGGGTTTAAAAAAAGTATGGGTTTTTTTTCCAACCGTGGTCATAAGCTGCTAGGACAGGATGGACCCAGTCTTAGCATCCCGCACGGGTTTATGACAGACTCGCGCAGTTTATGATAAGAAAGCGCCATTTTGTCCTAGCTATGGCACGTTTCACAGCTAAGATTCACTAGTACCGCTTCGTGAACACGGTCCCAGAAGTCACGAAGGGAGTTAGATCTTGAAAGACTTTGACTATTAATGAAAAACAGACGTTTGTTTAGGTCATGGTAATATAGGTTGGTTCGGTTGAATAAAGACTGTGTTAACTTGTACTGTACAGGAAATGAGCTGGTCACGCTTCATTACTTTTTGCATTTTTATGTAAATGTACATATATAGACCTAATTATCAATATGATATAGAACTAAATTATTATTATATGTGAAATATTTCTATAAACCACCCGAAAAAACACTTAGGATGTGTTTTTTTGTTTTCTTTTTTAGTGTTTTCTTTCTTTGGGGAGATTTTTTTTTTTAATGCCAACTCTGCCAGCTGTGCTATGCCTAAGCTCTTTGGGTGTAATGCGGTGGTTCGCGAGATTATCTCTTTCCGTTTAAACTCTATATGAAGAAGGAAGCTCCGAAGAGTGTTACTCCCTCCCATCAGCACACAAAATGTCGTGTCACACAACCAGTCATTCCCATAAATACTCTCTAACCTTCATACTAACTCTAAAGTTGTGACCTGCTGACTGAGTCTTTTCTTACCTGCTCGTAATTTGTGCCACACAGATAAGATAAAAAAAAAAAAAAAAGCTTTTAGATTCCAGTTTATAGTTACGTCCTGTCACTATTTCAAGAAACACAAGAAGAGAAATGATAATACGCGATCTTCTTGACTTTCCTTGTACATCAATCAATACGAGAACTGCAATATTAAAACTTAGTATGAATACACGCAGAATTCAGAATAGACGACAAATGCGACATGAACTCCAACACTTCGCAGAAGATCATAACTCACTGCACATTTTGACCGGAAAGTTGCGGGAATTGTGAGAATACTACGAACACGAAGAAACAGAGGCAATATTCATTATCCCACTGATAAAATAAAGACAAGGAGAATGACAAGTGCAGCTTTAAATATACTGCAACATAGTGGATATTCCCGCTGGAAAGATAGTTTAAATTACATAATACAGGATTCTTGTGGGAAAAACGTGGATATAAAGAAATACAAGCGAAGAGTTATAGCATATACTTAAACATTCTGTAACTTAATTGACATTCTTACTGGAAATATTGAGTTGCAAATTATATAACGCAGGAAATTTTAGGGGAAATCGTGGACATCAAGAAATAGGAGCATCTTTACAAAATAATGTAACTTAGTGAACATTCTTACCGGAAATATAAATTGGTAATGGATATAACGCAGGAAATGTGCAGGAAAATCATGAACATCAAGAAAGAGAAGCAGCAGCAACAGAGATAAGAATATTAAAGTCACTTGAGAATAAACGTGAAACTATGAGTGACAAGAACGACAAGAATCCCAACACTACCAACCAAAAACATAGAGCTGCAAATGACATAATGCAGGAAAATCGTGGAGATCAAGAAACAGAAGCAGCAGCAGCAACGATTAGAATATTAAAGTTTCTCGGGAATAGACGTGGAACTCTGAATGGCAAGAACGACAAGAATTCCAACGCTACCAACTGAACTAAACTGCCTGGGTGGAAAGTTAGTTAGAGCTGTAAATGGTGGTCCAGGAATTGCGTGGAGATTGTGGACGTGAAGAGGAATGGATGGCCGGCGAGACATGGCGTGGCATGGTGGTGTGACGTGAATCATGCAGTCAGTGACAAACGGTTCATGCTACACTCTTTTCGTGACGTGACGTGGCGCGACGTGTACTTTACTGAGTCGTCTTGCACGTCCTGCCAACCGGGGCTCATCATTAAAGATTCAAGAGCTTACGTAAGAGTAGATTAAAAACAGTACATTAGTAAGGAAAAATATGTAAATACGAACTCATAAAAATACTAGCAAGGACATTTAAAAGGTTGTGGTGTTCAGATGTGTGTGTGTATGTAAGATATGCAGAGAGAGAGAGAGAGAGAGAGAGAGAGAGAGAGAGAGAGAGAGAGAGAGAGAGAGAGAGAGAGAGAGAGACTGACTGACTGACTGACTGACTGACTGACTGACTGACTGACTGAATGAATGAAGGAATAATGAGTGAGTGAATGAGTGACTGACTGACTGATTTACTGACTGACTGAGTCACTCACTCACTCGCTCACTCACTGAATGACTGACTGAATGACTGTGTGGATTGGGGGGGAGTATCGGAAGTGTCTGTTTGTCTGTGTTTGTTTGCCTGCCTATCTACCTCTATCTAAAAAAGTAAATAAATAAAAGTTCCTATTTTGAGTTAATAGTTGCTCCTATTGAAATGTTTAGCATATCCCGGCGGAATATCGGACTTTTATCAAAAAAAGTCCTACCCATGTTCTTGGTCAGTGACTTAGAAATACCGCC
>NC_087161.1:7377500-7395000 GCF_035594125.1 Scylla paramamosain
CCAATTAAATACTGTTGACCTAAAGCAAGTCAATTCTTCAGAACTTTCTTCCCTGCCCTTCCCTTCCTTTCCTTTCCCTTCCCTTCCCTTCCCTCTGTCTGTCTACACTTTTTAACTGTTTCCTTTTTTTTTTTTTATTTCTGTCTCCTTCCCTCTCCACTTATCTACACAAGCTTTTTCTGTTTTGTCATCTCTTTCTTTACTGTCCCTTCTCTTCTGTTCCCTTTCCTTCACTTTCCTCACTTCACTTCACTTCCTTCACTTCACTTTTCCTCTTTCCTCTACCTTTATATAACATTTTCTTTTCTTCTTTGTCTCCTTCTCCCCTTCTCCTCCACTTAGCAATATGACTATTTTCTGTTTCACCTTTTCTCTTTGCTTCTCTTCCTTTCCTTTCTCTTTTCTTCCTCCTCTTCCCTTTCCTTCCCTTCCTTCTGTTAATATCTATCTTTCCCTTCTCTTTCGTTCCTCCTCTTTCCCTCCCTCCCTTTTGCTAATATGAACTTTTTCCCTTCTCTTCCCTTCATCCCCTTCCTTCTGTCCCTTCTGCTAATATTTACCTTTTCCATTCTCTTCCCTTCATCCCCTTTTCTTCCCTCCCTTCTGTTAATATGTGGCTTTCCTTTCACTTCCTTCCCTCCAAACTGTTTCTTCTATTTCTTCCTTTCCTTTCCTTTCCTTCTCTCCACACTGTCTCTATCCTACCCTTTTTTTTTTTACTGTTTTCCTTATCTTATCTGTCTCCTTCCCTTTTCCACTTATCTATTTAACTTCCTTATGTTTCGTCATCCGTTTCCTTCCCTTCCTTTCCCTCCTACTCTCTCTCCTCTACATTTATAACTGCTTTCCCTTTCTGTCTGTCTTCTCTTCTCTTCTCTACTTAACTTTTTTTTCTCTCATCTCTTGCTTTCACTCCCTTTCCTTGTCTTCCCTCCCCTTTCTATATCTCTACCTATCTTCTTTGTTGTCTTTCCTTTCTTGCCTATCTCCTCCCATCTCCACTTATCTACTTAATTCCTTTCTTCTTGTTTCCTCATTTTTGCTTTTCTTTCCCTTCTCTTCCTTTCCCTTCCCTTTCCTTCCCTTCTCTTTCCTTCCCTCCATCCCCTCTTTCTACCAGCTTTTTCTATAACTGCCTTCTCTTTCTTCTTTGTCTCCTCCTTTCCCCTTTTTCACTTGCCTACTTTACTTTTTTTTTCTCTCATCTCTTACTTTCCCTTCCGTTTCTTTCCCTTCCTCTATTTTCACCTATCTTTCTTTTTACTGTCTTCCTTTTCTTGTATGTTTCTTCCCCTTTCCACTTACCTAATTCCTTTCCCCTGTTTCCTCATTTACTATCTTCCCTTTTCTTCTTTTTCCCCTTTCTATCAGCTTATATAGTTTCCTCTTCCCTCCTCAGGTGTTTCCTTCCTCTTCTTTACTCTTCCTGTCTTTAATTGTCTACTTATCTCGTTTCCTCTCATTCCCTCATGTCTTTCCTTCCTTTTTCTTCTTCTTCCCCTCTCCTCTTACTTAATTTCTTCCCTCTTGTCTACTTGTATCTTCCTTTCTTCTTCCTTATCTCTATCTTCGTCATTTACCCCTGTCTTTCTTTCACTTCCTACCCTGTCTTCCTTCTTCCTTCCTGACACCCACCTCTCTCTCTCTCTCCCTAGTTAGTTTTTCATTTCTTGTCTTCCTTTCTTTCCTTCCCTTTCCCTTTATTTTCTTGATTCTCTTATTTTCTGTGTTTCCTTTATTTACTTTCTTCCTTTTCTTTCCCTCCCTTTCGTCCCTTTCATCCTCTTTGTTCCCCTTCCTCTTGGTTTTCCTTCATGTTTTCCTCCTCCTCTTTTCCTCTTCCGTCTTTTTTCTACTTGATTAATTCTTTCCATTTGTCTCAATCTTTTCTTTCCCTTCTTTCTCTCCCTTCCTTTCTCTATCTAGTTCCTTTACTTTTGTCTTCTTGTCTTTTTTTCCTCTCTCCCTTCCCTTCCCTCTTCCCTCCATCTTTCATCCCTCTTCCTCTTTTTATTCTTTCATGTCTTATCTCTTCACGTTTATTAATATACTTCCTTTCTGTCTTTATCATGTGATCTCTCTCCTTATTCTTTACTTCCTTGTGTATCATTATATCTCTGTCAATATTTCTATTCTCTCTCTCTCTCTCTCTCTTTCTCTCTCTCTCTCTCTCTCTCTCTCTCTCTCTCTCTCTCTCTCTCTCTCTCTCTCTCTCTCTCTCTCTCTCTCTCTCTCATTCCCTTGACTTTTCTTTGTATTTTTTCCTTCTCTCCCTTTCTCTTCTTCGGTCTTAAATAGACTAAAGATGAGAGAGAGAGAGAGAGAGAGAGAGAGAGAGAGAGAGAGAGAGAGAGAGAGAGAGAGAATATAAGGAGAGCAACTACCAAGAAAGATGCAAAAAATTACAATAGATATAGAGATGGGAAGATAATGAAGGAATAAGAAAAGAGGGAAGAAGACGAGGGCAAAGGGTAGGAAGAGGAAGACGAGATGTTGATGATGATAACAATGATGATGGTGCATATATCTCTAAAATTTCTGATCGGGAAAGAGCAAACTTGGTATTGTTAAACGCCTCAAAAACGCAATTCCTCCATCTATCAACTCGACACAATCTTCCACATAACAATCACCTCTTCTTCAGTGGCACTCAACTGTTCCCCTCTTCTACCCTGAACATTCTCGGTGTGTTCTTTACTCATAATCTAAACTGGAAACTTCCCATCTCATTTCTAGCTAAAATAGCTCCTATGAATTTAGGTGTTCTGAGTAGTCTCCTCCAGTTTTTCTGTCCCCCAAACTCCCCCACCGCAGCTGCTAACTCTGTACAGTGGCCTTATCCGTCCATATATGGAGTATGCTTCTTATGTATAGGGGGATTCCACTCATACCGCTCTTTTTAGATAGAGTGGAATCAAAGGCTTTTCGTCTTATCAACTCTCCTCTAACTGACTGTCTTCAGCCTCTTTCTCATCGCCTCAATATTGCATCCTTTGCTATCTTCTACCGCTATTTTCATGCTAACTGCTGTTCTGATCTTGTTAACTACATGTCTCCGCTCCTCCTGCGGGTTCGCTGCACAAGTCCTCCCTCTCCTCCACCCTCTTACTATTCATGATACCCATTAAGATCCTTCGCAGTGATGTTTTCCATGCCCTCGCTGGCCTGAACCCTCGGAAGGGTTATGGACCTGATGGGATCCCTCCTATTGTTCTCCGAAACTGTGCCTCCGTGCCTAGTCATATTCTTTCAACTCTTTATCAACATCGACCTTTGCTTCTTACTGGAAGTTTGCCTACATTCAGCCAGTTCCTGAAAAGGGTGCCCATTCTTATCCCTCTAACTACCCTCCTATTGCTTTAATTTTCTGCCTATCTAAAGTTTTTTAATCTATCTTTAACAGGAAGATTCGTAAACACCTATCACTTCACAGCCTTCTATCCGATCGCCAGTATGGATTCCGTCAACGCCGCTCTACTGGTGATCTGGTTTTCCTTACTGAGTCTTTGTCATCCTCTTTTAGAGATTTTGGTGAGACTTTTGCTGTTGCCTTAGATATGTCAAAAGCTTTTGATAGGGTCTGGCACAAAGCTTTGATTTCCAAAATACCCTCCTACGGCTTCTATCCTTCTCTCTGTAACTTCATCCGAAGTTTCCTTTCTGACCGCAATCTTGCTATCTTCTCCCACTAATCTCTTGCCAATTGCTCTTCTGATCTTGCTAACTGCACGCCTTCCCTCCTCCCACGGTCATGCTGCACAAGACTTTCTTCTTTCTCTCTTTCCTATTCTGTCCACCTCTCTAATGCAGGAGTTAACTAGTATTCTCAATCATTCATCCTTTCTCTGGTAAATTCTGTGCCTGCTTCTATATTTCCTTCTTCCTATGACTTGAACTCTTTCAAGAGGGAGGTACCAAGAAACTTATCCTGTAATTTTTGACTACGACTTTGATTCTGTTCGGGGGCTGGCACCTCAGTGGGCTTCTTTTTTTTTTTTTTTCTTTTTTTTACAGTTCTGTTGCCCTTGGCTGGTGCCTCTCCTGCATAAAAAAAAAAAAAAGTCACTTGTCCTTCAACATTTAATTATCCAATTCGACTTCATTTTAGGAATTGGCACTGGAATTTTCTTACTGCCCTTGGCCAGTGGCTCTCTTACATAAAAATAATAATGATAATGATAATAAAAAAAAATCCACCAACACCTATCCCAAGAACAGCAATAATAAGAACTACAGCAGCAATACCAACAACAAAATAATAATAATAATAACAATGATGATTATAAAGATGATGATAATAATAATAATAATAATAATAATAATAATAATAATAATAATAATAATAATGTGAAAACTATCCGTATAAATAATGCAAAACGACATTTGACTGACCCAAGGGAAAAAAAATATATCTGTATTAACTTCGCATTGCATGATTAAAAAAAAAATAGAAAACATTAATCAAAAGACAGGAAATAATGAAAATAAACTCTCAAAGACGGAATATGAAGTGTGTAGACAGATAAGACATGACAAAATATATCTGAATCTCAAGAAAAGAAAGTAATACTGATAACCTTGCAAGTATTAGAGGCACAAAAAAAGCAGAAAATATGAGAAAGGAAATTCACTCACAGCCGGGAAGTGAAGTTTGTAAATAGACAGCATGATAGGGGTCAGAGGCACAAAAGGACAGCAAACTGTGTAAAGAAAATCCACTTTAAAGATTGCAATAGCTGTATAGAAAAGAAGACGACATTATAGGAACATACATGTTCGAAAATTAGTATAGTAAGGAAATAAAAAGAATAGTGCATAATCTTTGAAAAAAGAAAAGGAAAAAGAAAAAAAAAAACCGAATACCCAGACAGTGAGGAGGGACGCGTCAGAGAGTGTCGCTTCCAAGGCAACACTCCCGACCATCAACTCAACTCAACTCAACTCAACTGTAGAGGCCTGACCGTGGCCTGCAGGTAGGGCACGAGGCGCCGCCAGGGCGTGCGGCAGAGGGACGCAGGCGGCAAGGGAAGGGAAGCCTACGTCATAATGGCAGTGAGGCAGTGAGTGTCCTGTGGCACTATCCCTCACCACCAGATGGTGTAGGAGTACATAGATACCCCATTAGAAGTTCGAGGTAGGTTCCAGTAATGCGGTTTACACCTCGTTGGGTACTGCCACGGTCTCGGTCATTCGGCTGACAGGATGCCTACCTAAAACACCACACACTCACGCCTGCAATGGTTTTCCTTTATTGTGATTTAAGCACCACCTGGAGTTTGGGTAAGCACTTTGTATTATGATAGTATTGTGATTATGATGTATTGTGATTATGATATATTTATCTAGTATTAACTTTGATGAACATGTAAGTGTATGTGATTACAGTTAAAAGTATTTGGGTGATCTTGTTAAGTACTTATTGTGAATGTACCTTGTTGGTGATATTTGATAGAAACATGATTTTCTATGGAGTTGGATTAGTATAACATTTCCAGACCATGTTTATATTATAACTTGTGATGTGTCCGCTAAATTCGTGTAGGATTTCGTATTCACTTAATTGGTTGTTGGCAGGCCTCTGTTGTATACTTGCTGTGACCGTGTCTGGGGAATTTAACTGCGCCTGTGAACAGCGCCCGCAAATAAACTCACGGCACCTGTCTGGAAGTTTCTGTACCGATCCCCGCTCTACAATGGAAGGGTTCCTAGAGCTGGAACTGCAGCAGCTCCTCCGCCAGCGCCGCGATGGCCTGCGCCACCTCGCGGAGGGAGGGACGGCAGCTCGGGTCCTCGCGGGCGCAGAACTGCCCAAGCCGCCACAGGGGCACCGCCAGCCAGGGGTGGACGCAGTCCCCCGCGAGGTCCTGCATCAGGAAACCCAGGCTGAACACGTCCCCCGAGGGGAACACGGCCGCCGCGCCCTCACCTCCGGCGCCATCCAGGGACACTTAGTGGCGAACCCTTCCCTGGGGGCGCCGTCCTCACCCGTCTCCAAGGTGAAATTCCCGGCGACACGCCCCGCGCGGCACGTCCACCCCAGGTCGATGACGTGCAGCACGGAGCGGTGCACGCCGCCCGAGACTGTGATGTTGTCAGTCTTGAGGTCGTTGTGTACCACGCCCCTGGCGTGCACCTCCCCCAGGCGGCGGCACAGCAGGCCCAGGGAGCGCAGCACGCCCTGCACGGAGCACTGCCGCAGGAATTTGTCGTAGGGCTCGCCGACAAACTCCTGGATGATGGTGAGGGGGGTCGAAGCCCAGGGCCAAGGGGCGCGGCACACCCCCGGCCCCGCGCAGCTCCAGCATGAGCCGCGCCTCCCGCATCATCGGCAGCAGTGCGCCCTCGCGTACGAACTCCTTCCTTACGGCATGCGCGCCTCCGTACAGCAGGTGCCGCACGCAGTCGTTGTCGCCGTGGCCCAGGAGGGAGCTGGCGTCCAGGGCGCGCATCTCCTTTCTCAAGAAAGGGATACGCCGGCCCAGGAAGTCAATGTCGCCTTCCTGGGCCCCCTTCTCCTGCCGCAGGCGCTGGGGGTGCCTCGTGCACATCCTGTAGACTGCGGGCAGGGTCCCCGCCAGGCACAACACGGCCTGCAGGACAGTCTGCGTCCAGACCGCCGCCTCGTCCTCAAGGGACGCGAGCCACGTGAGCAGCAGCAGCGCCGCCCACGCCCACAGCACCACGGGGAGGGACCCTAGACGCTGGGACGACACTTCCCCCGTGGACCTTCCCTTGGTCCTCAGTGGTGCCACGCCTCCCTGGAGGAAGCTTGACGGCACCTGTGCCTCAGCGGTAGGGGCGGCAAGAGGGGTATTGTCGTGTCCTGCCAGGGGCGCTTCGCTTCCTGCTTTCCGAGGCGCGTCCCCAAGGTAAGGCTCCGTGCTGCCCCCTCCGGGAGCCGTTCCTGCGCCGGCAAGAGCATCGCTGCCTGCACCTGGCGGGTGGCTCGTGCAGGGCAGCATCCCGTCCCGAGCCTTGGTCACCACACCAGGCGGGGGGCTCGTGCAAAGCAGCACCCCGCCCAGAGTCTTACTCACCCCACCAGGCGCGGGTCTCGTGCAGGGTAGCGCCCTGCCCCGAGCCCTTCTCACCGCGCCAGGCGGGGAGCTCGTGCAGGGCAGCGCCTCACCCGGCGCGTGCAGTGCCGGGTCTGGCTCCTGCACGCCCCAGGCCAGGCGTACGCCCTCGCAGCTGGAGAGGAGCCGCAGCGTGAGGTGGGCGGGCCCGGCATTCAGAGCGGCCAGCAGGTCTGCCAGCGTGCCCTGCGTGGTTTTCCTCACGCTACGGCTCGTCCACGCCCGCACTTTGAGGGGCACTTCAGAGGATAGCCTCGCTAGCCCCTTCAGGTCCAGCCACTGGTGCCCAGTGACATTCCGTCATTCCCCCGACGCCGCCCGCCGCCACTCGTCTGCCGGGAAGGCGAAGGCGGCCACCTGGCGCTCCCTCGCCAGCCAGCAACGACCCTGCGCAGAGCTGCACGCGGCGCACCCCAAGCTGGGGCGAGGCCACAACCGCCGCGCAGCGCACGAAAGACATCCACTCAGTTCTAGGCATGACCACCGACTGACAGGAACTCCCTCACCCCGCGGAGAGGGGTTTATATACCACAGCTCACAACCACCGGTGGTCACGTGACCCCGAGTGACCACCGGGGTCTGCGGGATGGTGTGGTCACGTGACCACCCAGGAGCTGGGGTCACGTGACCACACCATCCCGCAGCCCCCGGTGGTCACGTGACCCCACCAGCCCACCGCCCTCACGCTCCCTCCCCCTCTTTTCTGCCACACCCTCCTCCCCAACACGCCCCTCACCCATTCCCTCTCACCCCTGCCGAAGAAGAAGAAAAAGAACAAGAAAAAAAAAAGAACAAGAGGTGGAGGAGGAAGAGAAGGGGGAGGAGGAGGCGTAGGGCCTCAATGGACTTGATGTATCTTTTTGTTTGTTTGTTTAAATCTTACCTGTATGGTCAGCATCACTAGTGTGAACAGTTAGCATTAAGATCAATAACACTAATTACAATGCAGTGTCGTGTTTGAATATAAAGGAAGGAGAGAGTCAGACACAGGAGACAGTGATCCTCACCAGTCCCGCCTAAAATTCTTGAGTTGCGTTTCATGTAACACAGCACTGTACCATGACACAACAATTAAGAGACATATTTTTTTTCTAATATTCAAGATTTGCTTTCAGAAAAAAAAAAATTATATTCAAAGATGCGTTATAATTTACAAGATTCTGGCTACATATAAAACAAACTCGCAAATGTTGTCCCTCATTTTTTACTATGTATTTCAGGTGATAGTAGCTTATAATCATGTTTTCCTTCTCGCATTTCATAATTTTATTGACGTGTTTTACTTAAAGTGTGTCTTGTGTTTCTTAGTTGTTTTTATTAACGAGTTTTACGATTTATAGTTTGCTTTGTTTTATAGTAGTTTTATTGATGTTTGAATTATAATTTATGCTTTATAGTTTAAAATAATCTTCTTAGTATTTTTCTTTCTATTACATCATATTTCACTGCAATTTCTAATATTCAATTTATTATATTTTAAGAAATCTGCCTATATGAATTTTTTTTTATCAGTTCTATTTTTTTTTTTTTTTATTAATATGCCTTTGTTTCTTAGATTAAAAAAAGTTTGTTTCTTTAGAATGTTCTTTTCGAAATTTTACGAATCAGTACCTACACTTTCATTTGAGCACAATATTACACATGTTATTTATTGAACCAATAATTGGTTAAATATATGGATTTAAAACTGTTGATGTGGCCAATAAAAAAATCTAATCTAATCTAATGTGGCCAAGTGTGGCCAGGAACACGTTCTGACCACACACACACACACAAACACACACACACACACACACAAACGCAAAGATACACACACACACACACACACACACACACACACACACACACACACACACACACACGCAGTTCTGAACTTCTGGATATTTATCACAGGAAGGGACAGGACTTGGACAAGGGCATGTCAAGTGGGTGGAGCCTCAAGGCTTGCCTAGTTTTGAGTGGTTCTGAGGGAGGTGACACGCCGCTACTGAACACATGGACCAGGAATGGCAGAGGTTTTACTGCAGGTGACTACCTCGCAGGGAATGATTCCATGGAAATTTTATAGAAAAAAATGAGACACTATGTACACTACCTTACCCCACACCTCATATTTGATAAAACACCTCGCATTTGATGGAAAAAAAACAATAAAAAACAGACAATCAGAGGTTAGATTGACGGCTTGTTAGTGCAGACCTGTTTCTCTGAAATACTGATCTAATTTGGATCTGAATTTGGTTTGTCACTCGTCGCTAAACTCTTTTCAGTATGTTTTGATCCTTTATGTAATTTGGTGACCAGAACTGTGCTGCGTGTTCCAGGCATGGCCTCACAAAGACTGTGTACAGTCTCTTACTTACTGCTGGCGATTTGTAATCAATATTTCCTGAAGTGAAGCCTAACATCATATTTGGTTAAACAGTATTATAAGAACTATAGGAAAAGAAGGGGCAGAAAAATAAGGTAAAGAAATGCACTCACACAGATAGGAAATGAAGTGTTTAGACAGATAGACAGTTAATCCTAATTCCACCGCCATTCAACTGAGCTCAACCTGCATCATGTTAATGGTCTGATAATTGAGCTTTACACGCTAATGCAACGCAGGGAAGCTGATGACACACGGCGGGCTCAGGACTCATGGTAGCATGGCTGATGTGACGATGTACTGTGACTTGGGATGTGCTCAACAGATTGACGTTACTTCGCTGTTATTAAAAAAAAAGAAAATCTCCAGCTATTCATCTATTCATTCTTATGGTGAGGTTATCTTCTATGTTCGCGTGGGAAATAAACATTTTTTTTCCTCTGTAATTTTTCGTTTTCTGACTTTCCCTCATCAATTCTGTTTTCTGCTTTCCTCCCTTTCCTTTCCTTCCCTTTTCCTTTCCTTCCTTCCTTCCTTCCTTCCTTCCTTCCATCTTTTCCTTCCATCTTTTTTTTTCTACCTCGCTTCCTCCGTTCCTTTCTTCTCTCCCTTCCTCCACTTGTGAAAAAAACAACTAACTGGAACTAAATATCAGCTGATAGATAAATAAACTTAAATATATACTAACAGGTAAACATACATGAAATACACATAGAAATATAAAGAAAAGCTTATACTTAAGAGTGGTTATCGGATCTGTCCTTCGTCCTGTCACAGCTTTGCGTCAACAAGGGGAAGCAGTGGGGTGATGACTGAGGGGATCACGGCCACGAAGGATAGGAAGATAGAAAATGCGCTCCTCGGTTCTCATCATAGCCCAGAGGCCTCGTAACTCAAGACCGTATTCCTAAATACTTCTGCGTCGCATCTCCACTATTTTTAAAAGGCTCCTAGTTGAGGTGACATGAGATTGAAATGTTGTTTTTATGGCTCTAGTGACAGACTCACAACATTTCTATATTATTTACACGAGAAAAACTCTTGAGAACCCAGCCAGATATCTCTGAGGTCTTTGGAAAATAGTCGTGCTAAGACAGCAAAGCGTTTCAAAATACGAGCCTCAGTGGGACGCTCGACTGGCGGGGCTGGAGCATGCGCGGCGCGTTAAAACTCCTCGATAGTTTGCACAGTTATTTGAGGAGCGATTATAACTGTAACGTGAGAGGCGATGGTAGCAGCGGTAATTGGCGGTGTGGCCGTAACAGCTGCCCCGGTGGAGGCCTCTGTCTCGGCGCATCTGTGGAGAAGGTTACACGGTGATTGAGTGTTAAGAGCAGGAAGAGAGTATCGGCAATGATCTCTACGCCTCTCATGTGGATGATTTTTATACTGAAAGCTGAAAGGATACATTGATTGCAGAGCTTCGTTCAGTCGATACACGTGAGAGAGCTGTGGATTGAGTGGACTTGTACAATGTCTGGGCGGCGCAGCATGTACATGTACTTGTAATATTCGACCTTTTGGGAGACAAGACCAAAGCCAGCCCTCCTCCCGGTGGTGGATAGCACGGCTGGTGGGGTTTCATGTGCAGCATCGCCGCATCCACTTCCACTCCACTCGCGTCTGTTTGTAGGTGGAATGGCTGAGTGAAGTCTGGCTATCTCAACTCCGTGGAGGACTCTCAGAACCCTTTCAAGTTATCAAAGGGCTGTTGGCATTTGGGCGTCCATAGGAAGGCAGCCTGGGCCTCGTCAGGGCAATGAGGTGGACAGCGACAATGGAGAAGCTGCAGCACATTGCCAATAACATCGCACGGCGCACATTCTCGGGAACAGTGGCAGCACTCGCAGTGTTTTGGAGGGAGGAGAGGCGACTGCGGCATCAGATTTGCACTTTTGTATTTCATCAGAACTCCTCCCACTGTGTGACCCAGATGTGACGCAGTGCCTTGGTGAAATGTGACTTTGCCAGATTGAGGGTGAGGCTGTTGCTTTCTGACACTCACAGACATTGCCGGTGCTCCAAACCTGCCGCCACCTCCGGTTCGTCAACCCAAGGCACCGTGCTCGATAAATCCTGGAGGACGTAATTAATGACGCACTGCAAAGTTGCCGCCGAATTGCGGAGGATAAAACTGAGGACTGTGTGAAAAAAAAAGACCGCGAGGGATGATGAATGATAATACCTTCTTAGCTGTGTCGGTGAGTGGTGCCTGCCAATATTATCGACAGAGAGCCAGGCTGGTGATGTACTCTGACATGTCGACCCGGTCTCATAAACATTCTATTAGCGGAGGTGGGAAGGAATATCTGCACGAATATCAGCTTTGAATGATAATAAACGCGAAGATGTTCAGGGGGAAGTAATACGTGGATTCTGGTAAACAGTTCAAGTAAATGTGCTTTCCGCTCCAGTATGTGTGATTTGATAAAATGCAATCAGACAATGAGTTGCTTGTCTGATAGTCTTCACATCACTGATCGGATCTCGACTTTAAAGACGCGTTCTTCAGGCTCATAAAGCTCTACTAAAACTATGGATCATTCTTATATAGCGAGGATGAACATACTCATTACCAAGTTATCACTGAGAAAGAAGACTGAACAAATTTATGATTGGGGATGATTGGTGAAAATAGATACACATGTTTTATACAGGGGCTGCCACGTGTAGACCTGATGGCTTCTTGCAGCTTCCTTTATTTTCTCATGGTCTTATGTTCTAGTACTTGACAGACACTCTTACTCCATTGCAGTAGAGAACAGTTCCTCGGCACCCACTGCTCTCCTGCTCGAAATAAAGAAATGAAAAGGAGAGCCGGAGTGGAATGTATAACGGAAGTGATAAAAAGATAAAAGAAAGGGATGGTTTGGTCATGCAGTAAAGAGAAAACCAAGAATCGATTAAAAGAGCCTCGAGAAAAGCAATTGAGGGAAGAAGATTGAAGGGAAGGCGGAGGGAGATGGAAGGATGAAAATGCGGTAGAACTGCAAAGGATGGGAGTCACAGAGGAAGACGCAAGGGACAGAAACAACTGGAAGAGACTCGTACATGGCACCAACCCCTCACTCTTGGGAAACGGCGAAAGGAGAAGAGTTTCCTAATCCCAAGTCCCCTGTTTTCTTCATGCCCCGCCTCTGTCCCACTCCCGCGTCCCATGTCCCACGTCCCGGTCCGCCGCCACCACTCCGTCACCTCTAATGTCCAACTATTATAAGTTCTTCGCATAACGCGACACCTCCCATTTCCATTTCTCCTTCTTAATGGACGGCTGGAATATGTTCTGCCTAACTTTGTTCCCAAACTCGTGATGCTGTTTGTTTTTCTTTTTTTTTCTTGTTACACCTTTCCTTTTTTTTTCCCCCCTGTCCTTGAGAGTTAGGTGTGGGAGTGTTTCTTCTTATTGTTCGTTGTTCCTTCTATTTTCTCTTTATACTCTCCTAGGTGCTCCTGTCCAATGTACTGGTGTCATATTTTACACAGTGTTTCATACAAAAATAGAGAGAAAAAGAGAAAGGGAGGATAAGAATAATAAAAAACAGAAATAAAATAAAAAAAAATAAACAAGAGGAAAAGAAAAACAAAACAAAAAAAGTATGAGGCACACTGTACACGCCCAAGCCCCTTTCCTTTTCGGTCTTCGCGAATTCCTTCAAGTAAAGCTGTCCGTTACTTCACGTGTCAATTTATAATCGATTTCATTATTGAGGAAACCAGACGAGAAGAAGAAATAAAGGAAAGAAAGAAAGAAAGAAAGAAAGAAAGAAAGAAAGAAAGAAGGCAAGAAAGAAAAGAAAGAAAGAAAGAAAGTAAGTAAAAGCCCACTCATAAATGCCATTCCCAAAAGAGACACGAGAGAGAGAGAGAGAGAGAGAGAGAGAGAGAGAGAGAGAGAGAGAGAGAGAGAGAGAGAGAGAGAGAGAGAGAGAGAGAGAGAGAGAGAGAGAAGGCCGATTTACTGTTTTGACAAGAAGTTCACCGGACCTTCACATCACTACATACTTCATTAAGGTAAATATACCCTCCCTATGAATCCTCCAGTCTTCTAAAGAGCAAGAATGAATACCACTCACTGACGGACCGAGTAATACTTCTTCCCATGTCCATCTGCAGTGACCCCTATTGAAGGAAAATTTAAGGTAAAAATTAACGGTATTTTGAAATATAGAAGAAAAGTGCTGGTAAACATATGGAATGAAATTTGTTGGTAAGGGTGACGAGTCGAAGAAAACAAGTGGGTGACGAGTTTTCATATGTATAATTTTCTATGTAAATAAGCTTATTATTATTATTATTATTATTATTATTATTATTATTATTATTATTATTATTATTATTATCATTATTATTATTATTATTACTATTATTTCTACTACAACTACTACTATTACTACTATTACTACTACCACTACTACTACTACCGTTGTTGAGACAGTGGCGGGGTGGGTAAGATGGTCTCTGAAATTACTTAAACTGTCAGACCTGGAGTTCGATACCCGCTATGCAACACACACACACACACACACACACACATTCGTACATAACAACCCAGAACTTCACCACCACCTGTGTTGTTGTGCGGGACCTTTTTTCCAGTAACACTTTCGCTACAACACACCGACAAACTGACTGATGCGGATTTCACGTTTTGTGTCACATTGAAATCACCGCTCGGAACACATGCACGTTAGGGGGGAAATCCTGATAGACACGCACCGTTTGAAACACTTTCGAATAAACATGAAAGATTGGAGTGGGTGTATTTGGTGGCGGGTAAAAAAAAAAGAAAAAAAAAAGTGGGGGGAAGAGAAAAAATGGTGACGTCACAGATGCATATTTTTAGAAACTCCGTAAACACAGCATGAAAATGACAGTGAAAAGGGAAGCAAGAGTAGTCGTTGGTTTACACACACACACACACACACAGGAACACACAGGAACACAACACTGGAACCACGAACGTGTGTGTGTGTGTGTGTGTGTATGTGTGTGTGTGTGTGTGTGTGCAATACTACGCTTCCAACGGACTCCAGCTGTATATTGCATCACACATAACACACATAACAACAATAACAAGCACGAACACTGCCACTCAGGAACACTTGTGCTGCGTTTCCGGAAGGCACTAAGAAAAAGAAGAAGAAGAAGAAAAAGAAGAAAAAGAAGAAGAAGAAGAAGAAGAAGAAGGAGAAGAAGAAGAACAAGAAGAACAAGAAGAACAAGAACAAGAAGAACAAGAACAAGAAGAAGTTGTTCAACTACAACAACAACAACAACAACAACAACAACAACAACAACAACAACAACAACAACAACAAGATCACGCTACCACTTAAGCAACTCCCCCAAGGAAATGAAAAGTGATAATACGAGTACCTAAAGGATAGACAGACGAACAGACAGACAAATGGACAGCCAGACAGAAAGACAGACAGACAGACAGGCACCTCACCTCACCAACTTTAACTTCCTTACTTGTGTTAACTAAATACTAACTTAATATGCTAGCCTGTGTTATCTGTTATGCATCATTCCTTGTGTTATCTGTCATGTGTCGTGTTGTGGCGTGTGGTGTCTGCTGTCATGTGCTGTGTTAGGTTACGAGTCAAGACGTGTGTTACCTGAGAGGTCTGTCGTGTGTTACATGTGGTGTTACTGATTACGTGATATGTCTTATTAAATGTTGTGCGATTTGCTACTGTGTTGCGCTACGTACTATCTGTTAATCATTATGTGTTATGTTATTATGTGATTATGTGCTGGTGTGACGTCTTACCTATTAACCGAGTGAAGTCTAAAGCAGGGATCAGGGGGTGCTGTGAACTTATAATTAAACCCTTTGTGTCTCACAACACAAGGGGGCAGTCACAGCCTGCTTTCTAAAGACAACTCTCTTCCTTCACACAAAACTACAAGCATGTAATTACACACACATCCTTCACTCAAAATTCAAAATTATCATGGCGACTCCTACACCAGCCACGGAGTCCCCATCTGAGGAGGGGACCACAAATGTCCCCAGCTCGGACTGCTCTTCTGGTATTAACCCTAAGTGTCTTGACAGCCCCCTCAACTTTTTCTTCATTAACTTCTGCAACATTCCCGGTCTTGGATCTAATTTTCATTCTGTAGAACACCTCCTCTCCTCTACTAAAACCTTATCTTCTTTTCCTCACATAAACACAGGTGTCTCAGGCAACTGACAGTAGTCCCTTTCCTGTCCCCTCCTACTTTCTCTATCTTCATTTTCAATCCAAAGTTGGATGTTGCATTCATGTGCTCAACGACTTAACCTGCTCTCGTGCCTACGCTCTTGAATCTTTCGAGTTTTCCGCCATCTGGCTACGACTACAGAGTCACTCTCAAATTAAGTTTATCTGTGCTGTATACCTCTCACCTAACTCCTCTGACTATAAGAAATTCTTTGACTACTTAACTTCCGAAGTGGAGCACATTCTGACTCTTTTCCCTTTTGCAGAGATCTCCATTCTTGAGACTTCAATGTTCACCACCAGCTCTGGTTTTCCTCTCTTTTCACTGACCATCCTGGTTAAATAGCCTTTAACTTTCCTATCATCCACGCCCTAGAACAATTGGTGCAACACCCTACTCGTATTCCTGACCGTCTTGGAGATACGCCCAACATTTTTTACCTTTTCCTAACTTCTAATCCTGCTTATGCTATCACCCTCCCTTCCTCGTTGGACTCCTCCGATCACAATTTCATATCTGTATCTTGTCCTATCACTCCAATCCCTCCTCAGGATCCCCCCTAAGCGGAGGTGCCTCTGGCGTTTTGCCTCTGCTAGTTGCGGAGGCATTTTTGCTGATTTTCCTTGGAATGACTACTGCCTCCGTGTAAGAGACCCTTCTCTGTGTGCCGAACGCATAACAGAGGTGATAGTGTCTGGAATGGAGGCGTACATTCCTCGCTCTTTTTTCTCGACCTAAACCTTCCAAACTTTGGTTTAATGCAGCCTGTTCTCGTGCTATACATGATAGAGAGGTGGCCCACAAAAGGTACTTAAGCCTTCCATCACCAGAATCTCATGCACTTTATATTTTTGCCCAGAGCCATGGCAAGTCTGTTCTCCAACTAGCCAAAAACTCCTCCATTAACAGAAAGTGTCAAAATCTTTCAAGATCTAACTCCCCTCGTGACTTCTGGCATCTACTCAAAAATATCTCCAATAATTTTACTTCTTCTTTCCTTCCTTTATTTCAGCCAGATGGCACCATTGTTATCACATCTATCTCTAAAGCTGAACTCTTCACTCAAATTCTACCTTGGATGGTTCAGGGCTTGTTCCTCCCTCTGTTCAGGGCTTGTTCCACCCTGCACTTATCCACGTCTTTTCCTAGACGTCCAGCCCTTCAGGAAGTAAATAGTTCACGCAGGGAAGCCACAGAACGCCTGACTTCTGATCTCTCTAAAAATTTCTGACTGGGGCAGAGCAAACTTAGTATTGTTCAATGCCTCAAAAACTCAGTTCCTCCATCTATCAACTCGACACAACTTTCCAGACAACTATCCCCTCTTCTTCAATGACGCTCAGCTGTCCCCCTCTTATACACTGAACATCCTCTCTATCCTTTTCTTAAAATCTAAACTGAAACACATCTTATCTCTAGTTAAAACAGCTTCAATGAAGTTAGATGTTCTGAGACGTCTCCGCCTGTTTTTATCACCCCACCCCCCCCCAGCTGCTATCTCTGTACAAAGGCCTTATCCGTCCATGTATGGAGTATGCTTCACATGTCTGGGGGTTCCACTCATAACGCTCTTTTAGACAGGGTGGAATCAAAAGCTTTTCGTCTCATCAACTCCTCTCCTCTAACTGACTGTCTTAAGCCTCTTTCCCATCGCCGCAATGTTGCATCTCTAGCTATCTTCTACCGGTATTTTCATGCTAACTGCTCTTCTGATCTTACTAACTACATGCCTCCCCTCCTCCCGCGGCCTCGCTGCACAAAACTGTCTTCTTCCTCTCACCCCTATTTTGTCCACCTCTCTAATCCAAGAGTTAACCAGTATTCTCAATCATTTATCCCT
>NC_087161.1:7402500-7412500 GCF_035594125.1 Scylla paramamosain
TCAGATAACGAAGTCACTCACCTGAACTTATTCACTCACTCACCACTCGCTCTTTTGTCACTCACTACAGCATTAACTTAAATATTCTCTCTATAGAAGCCTATTCCCTCTCCTCTCTCTCTCTCTCTCTCTCTCTCTCTCTCTCTCTCTCTCTCTCTCTCTCTCTCTCTCTCTCTCTCTCTCTCTCTCTCTCTCTCTCTCTCTCTCATCTATTTTTCTACATGTGAAGGAGATTAACTAATTGTACAAATATCTAGTTTTCTTTCTACCATGTCCTTCTTTTTCTTTTTACCTTAGTTACCATTTTGTGATTTTTTTTTATGTTTTGTCCGCATTCATGTTAAGTTAGGTTAGGTAAGGTTGAAGTTACAGAATCCTTCAAACGTTTTAAGCACTTCTACAAGTTCATCTCACAATCTTCATCGTTTTTCATTTTATTTTGAAAGGCTAAATAAATGTACGAGTATTTCGTAGGGAGAAGGAGAAAGAGGAGGAGGAGGAGGAGGAGGAGGAGGAGGAGGAGGAGGAGGAGGAGGATAACAAGGAGGGAAGGAGGTGGAGGAGGATAACAAGGAGGGAAGGACGAGGAAGAGGAGGAGGAGGAGAAAAAAAAAGGATAACAAGGAAGAGAAGGAGGAAGAGGAAAAGGAATAACAAGGAATAGAGGAAGAGAAAAACAATAAGAAGGAGGAGGAGGAGGACTACGAGGATAAGAGTGTTTCAGGGATGACCTGGGAATGGCGGGAGGGAGAGGGCAAGAGGGGAAGAGAAAGGTCACCACTGCTCAAAGGTGACCTGAGGCAAGGAGGAGGAGGTCACAACTCAAAGGTTAAGAAACTCTGCCTTTCATCCCTTTCCTCCCTTTTATGGGGGTCCATCTATTCCTCTAGTCGCTTAAGATGGCATTTCTGGCCACACACACACACACACACACACACACACACACACACACACACACACTTCTTCCTTCATCATACTAGTCTCCAGCTCCACTCCTTCCTTTTCTCCTTATTTCCTTCTTTCCTTCCTTCCTTCCATTCTTTCACCTCAATTTTTTTTTCGATTTCTCTCATATTTTCATTTTCCTCCCTGCCTTCTCTGGCAACACTTCTTTTTTTTTTTTCCTTCCTTCCATTCTTCCACCTCAACTTTTCCTCTTCTCTCACACACCCATTTCCCTCACTGCCTCCACCTCCATCTCCATCTCCATCACCATCACTACCACCACCACCACCACCACCACCACCACCTCCACCTTTTCCTTTTTTTTTTTTTTTCCTTCCGCATGTCTAAACCATCTTCCTTTTGTCCCTTTCTCACTTTCTCTATCATTTCCAGATTTTTCACTCTTCCTTCTCCCTCATTCGTTCATTCATCTTGATGGGAAGTTTCTCGGTTTCATCTGAGAACCCCCTTTTTTTTCTCATTTCAAATGGTTCCATCTTTTCTTTTTTCCTTTTCTTGCACTGTCTAGAGTCTAGACAATTATGAATATTACCCCCATAGAATTAAGTCTTCGTAGTTTTTTTTTCCCCTTTTTTCCGTTTCTCTCGCTGGAAAGTTTTTAATTATGCATACAAATGTATCCTATTTAGGCCCTTTTCACTGTTCAAATATCTATTCTTTCTTTTTTTCTCATTTTCCAGAACATTACAACCATGCCTCCTTAGAACAACCGTTGTGTACTTGCTTCTGCTACTACTACAGCAGTACTACAACAAGCAGTTGTGTACTGCTTCTGCTACTACTACTACTACTACTACTGCTGCTGCTACTACTACTACTACTACTACTGCTGCTGCTGCTGCTACTGCTGCTACTACTACTACTACTACTACTACTACTACTACTGCTGTTGCTACTGCTACATTATTATTATTATTATTATTATTATTATTATTATTATTATTATTATTATTATTATTGTTGTTGTTGTTGCTGTTGCTACTGCTACTACTACTACTACCTCTACTACTACTACTACCACTACTACTGCTGCTACTACTACCACTACTACTACTACTACTACTACTACTACTACTACTACTACTACTACTACTACTACTGCTGCTGCTGCTACTGCTACTACTACTACTACTACTACTACTACTGCTGCTGCTGCTGCTGCTACTACTACTGCTACTACTACTACTACTACTACTACTTCTACTTTTGCTGCTACTGCTGCTACTACTACTACTACTACTACTACTACTACTACTACTAGTACTAATAATAATAATAATAATAATAATAACAACAATAACAGTACTGTAATAATAGTAATAATGCTGAACAAGTATCTAAAATTTATCCTTCCTTTTCTTTATTTTTCTTCACTTTCTTAGTATGTGTTGCTGCTGTTGTTGTTGTTGTTGTTGTTGTTGTCTTGCTTATAATAATAAAGGTGAATAAACATCGGAGCCATCCTTTCCTTTATCTTCTCCACTTTCTAAATGTGTGCCTTTTCTGCTCTTTGCTCTCTCTCTCTCTCTCTCTCTCTCTCTCTCTCTCTCTCTCTCTCTCTCTCTCTCTCTCTCTCTCTCTCTCTCTCTCTCCAAACAATAATTATTTTACTTCAAACAAACGCTCTAAATATAATCCTGTTAAGTAAATTTATTTAGATACATTTTCTTTAATTTTTCAGTCTCTAAACATTATTTTTTTATTGATTCATTTGTTTTCTCATTTACTTATTTATTTTCATTATTGTTGTTGTTGTTGTTGTTACTGTTCTTGTTGTTGCTATTTATTCATTTATTTACTTATTTATTTTTTACTTTTATTTATTTATTTACTATTATCAATATACCAAATTTCTTTTTTTCTTTTCTTCCTTCCTACAACTTTTTCTTCATTACCCAAAACCTCAAGGTATAGTTACGGATAATCGCCACCACCCGTTACACTCACCTCCACTGTGTTTAGCGTCTCCCTTCAATGCCAAGTCCTCCTATCTGCTAGTGGTCTTTCAGCTACCAGCTCTTGCCAGCAGATCAGAGCACTCAGGACTGAGGGAACACGCCAGGCACAGTGGGAAATACGTATGTTATGGGAGTTGACTTGTGGCCAGCTCTGTGCTGTTCCAAGAATAAGTTTTCCTTTAATGAGGAATACTAATTTAATATTTTTTTCTTGTCTTTTTTCTTTTTTGTTTTCGTCTTAATGAACAATGAGCATCCAATGATTTAGGTTTTTTCTTGTCTTTTTTATTTATTTTTTAATCAAGAATAATCATCTAACATTTCTATATTTTTTGGGTTTTAATTTCAATGAAAAATAATAATTTAAGTAATTTCTTTCGTTTTTCACTATCTTTTTGTCTTGTGTATTTATTCATGTTTTGTTTAGATGAATAATAACAATTTAATCACATTTCCTTTTCTATGTCTTTTGTCTTTCTATCTTATTACTCAAGAATAATCATTTATTTTTATCCCTTTCCATCCTCTAAATAAGTACTTTTCTCCTTTTCCACTGTCTAAACACATTTTTTTCTCTTATTACCATCAAAAACTATTACACAGCACCACATGATAACTTTCACCTCGTCGCCCATAAAGAAATGCTTAAATAAACAAAAATAAACATTTTTAATTTCTGTCTTCCTAGTAACATCATCATCACTTTAATCTCACGTTCATAATTGGTACAAATAACTTCACTCCTCCATCTCTCTCTCTCTCTTTCTCTCTCTCCCAGATCGCTTCACTTTCCCCAAGCTGTTTTAATTCCGCCAGACTCTTGTTATACCCTTGTTTCCTCCTCCCCTTGTTCTCCGCTGCTTAAAACTCCCGCTCAGTCCCGTGGTGGCTGTGTTTGTTTGCCTGTTTTTCCTTCCATAACACTCATTCCTCTGCTGGCGTTTTATATCATTTGCTCTATCTTATGTCTCTCTCTCTCTCTCTCTCTCTCTCTCTCTCTCTCTCTCTCTCTCTCTCTCTCTCTCTCTCTCTCTCTCTCTCTCTCTCTCATGTTTTTTTGTAAATATCGTCATTATATTTTGTATATCGTCTGTTTTCTTGTTTTCTTCTGCTAATCTTTTCTTTTTTTCTTTTTACTATGCAAATAGTGATGTTGTTTTTAAGTTTACTGATACTTGAATGTTTATGTGGCTGATTTGTTTTCTTTTTTCTTTCTTTTCGTGCTATCATCATCATCATCATCATCTTCATCATCATCATCATCATTCCAGTTCAGCAGCAAGCCTGAACTCAATAAGAAAGGTTATTTAAGGCACATACCACACCACGCTGGCTTGAAGGGCGGGTGGGTGGGCGGGGTGTCTCAGCAGCAGGAAACTTGATGCATCGTGAAAGAGAACATGCCTAAAACAACCTTCTTTTAGTTTAGTTAATGCTGAACACTCTTATTTTCCCTTAAAATTGAGCATTTTACGGGGAACAAAAGTAAAGCGTTGCTCTTGTCATTGCTCTGTTTTCACCACTTACCGAGGGTTACATGTATTATTGCCACGCTCCTTTCTGTATGTGTTTTGCTAATAATGTTATTTTCATCACATATGGAGAATTCGTGCCTGTCCCCTTCCTATCCGCACACGCATTGCTAATACTGTTGCTATTATTGTTGCTACTTTTCTCTTTTCATTGCTTATCGAGAATTCTTGCCACGCTCTTTCCTCTAGACGCGTTGCTATTGTTGGTATTATTGTTGTTTGTTCACTTTTCACCACTTATCGAGAATTATTCCCACGCTTCTTCCTCTACACACGCCTTGCTATTATCGTTGCTATTATTGTTGCTACTGCTCACTTTTCAACATTTACCGGGGATTCTTGCCACGCTCCTTCCTCTAGATACATAGCTACCGTCCTGTAAATCAATATATGAGGGAGAGAAAGCTTCAACGTGGATGCTAAAGTGAAATTGAAATGAGTGGAGAAAGAGTGCATGAGGGAGAGGAGTTTAGAAGAGGAATAAATGAGGGGAAAGAACTTATGATGCATTGGACAGAAATGATTGGAAGAGTAGAGAAAAAAGGATAGAGGAAAGCTTAGTAGAGAAATACATGAGTTTAGAACAGAAATATAATGAGTAAAAGAGCTTAAAAGACAATGATGGGCTCAACAAAATTGACTGGAAGAGTGGAGAAGGAATGAAGAACTCAGCAGAGGGACACATGAGCTTCGAGTGGGAATATAATGAAGTACAGAGCCCAGATGATGTGTTGAACAGAAATTAATAGAGGTAAGTAAAGTTGTGCAAGTCAAGTTTTTCTGCCTTACATGAGAGTGAAAAACAGGTGGAGACAAAACATCCACTGCAATGAAAATACCCAAAATAACATGTAGAAAATGTAGTGGTGGTGGTAGCTGTAGTGAAGCGATATATTAGCTAGGTACTCCTTTTAAAACGCTTTGTTCTCTCACAAGACTTTCAAAAACGTATAAAAATTATTAGTCAGATTCTCACGAGTGTTTCTCCCCTCCATTTAAAAATACAGAATCCTCGTCAGACCATCACTACGATCACGAAAGGTCGCCTGAAAAAAAAAAATAAATAAATAAACTAACTTACCCAACAACCTACTGCAAGCTGAGATGAGTAGCCAGAATGGTTTACAAGTACAGGACCTGTAATTGGCTATCTGGTTACCGGTCCCATCACCTTTAGTCGCTCCCTGACTCGATTCTCGGGACCTAAAAACACCAAGCACTCCTTTCTTATTAATATGTCATGGCTTCTCAAATACTCAAGCGGGAGGAAGAGTCGGGATAGGATGGCAAGATATGAGATCAAGTATAGCGCTTTCCCCACTTGCTTTTTTTTTTTCTCCTCCGGACATTTCCCTTCCCCCTGACGTATTCCCCATGGTCATTTCCTCCCCTTCCTGGACATTCCTCTTCTCCTCCTCCTCCTCATACCCCTCCCCAGACAATTTCTTCCCCCCTATCCCCACTCTATGTTTACCGAACCATTAACCTAACGAAACCTAGCTCAATGTGACCGTTACCATAAAGACGCATATAGTAGAAAATAAATGATTAAGTAGTTAAATATATAAATGAATTAACTAATAAAAATATTAAGCAGAACAACAACAACAACTACTGCTATTATATCAACAATAACAACAACAACAATAATAACTACTACTACTACTACTACTACTACTACTACTACTACTACTACTACTACTACTACTACTACTACTACTACTACTGCTGCTGCTGCTGCTACGACTGCTGTTAATACTATAAACAACAACAAACAAACAAACAAACATCATCATCATCAACACCATCAACAAAAACAATAACAAATACCACCACCACCACCACCACCACCACAGCCGCCTTCCCTCTAGCTAAATTTATTAAGAGGAAGACTAAAGGGCAGACTGTCTCATTATTCCAAGGAAGCAGGGAGGAGGTGGAGGGGATGTCACAACAAGGGGCGTACTGACTTCAAGGGGACGGGGACTGAGGGTAAAGGGGTACGTAAAAAAGGGACTCTCCATCCCAACCCCCAACCTTGTCACCTGGTGGGGGAAGAGGGGTGCTGGGGACAGGAAGAGGTTAGCTAAGTGGGCCACCAATCACCTACATGTCCTAAGGGAATGAAGGGGAAGAAGGGGAGAAGGAGAGGAAAGGTAGGAAAGGGAGAGGAGAGGGAAGAGGTAAGTGTTGTGAAGAGAGGAAGGAAAGGGAAGGATATGAAATAAATAATAGAGGAGAAGAAGGAGGAAGAGCAAAAGGGAAGGACAGAATGGGAATGAAGGGTGGAACGAAGGGAAAGGAAAGGTGCAAGGAAAGGAAGAGAAAGAAATGAGAAAGGAAGGGATAAAAGAAGAGGGAAACAGGAGGAAAATATAAAAATAAAAGATGAAGAGAGCAAAAGCAAAAGGCAGGAAATAACAAACAAGAGCAGGGAAAGGGAAGATGAAATAAGGAAAAAGGAAGAAGAAAAAAAAGGACGAAAGGAAGAGCAGGGGAAAGACAAAATAAATAAATAAAACCGTGGGCAGCAAGGAAACGGAAGGGTGACAGGTGAAGAGGAGAGAAGGAGAAAGGAAGGAAACAAGGAATAAATTAGGGAAGGAGAGCATTAACAAAAAAACTCTTCCCTCTATCCCTCTCACCTCTCTCCTCTCCCTGTGTCTCTCTCCCTGTTCCCCTCCCTCCTGTCACCCCTTTCCCTCTTCCTTATTCAACTGCCAAATCATCTAATCCTCTCTCTCTCTCTCTCTCTCTCTCTCTCTCTCTCTCTCTCTCTCTCTCTCTCTCTCTCTCTCTCTCTCTCTCTCTCTCTCTCTCTCCTGTACCGACCCATGTCATTTTACTTTCCTCTGTCTGCCAGTTCATATCCTCTCTCTCCTCCTTTTCTCCCCTGTTTCTCTTCCTGTCTCCTCCTCTTACTACTACTACTACTACTACTACTACTACTACTACTACTACTACTACTACTACTACTAAAACAGTAATTGTTAGGTTAGATTAAATTAGGTTAGGTTAGGTTAGCTTAGCTTAGGTTAGGTTAAATTAGGTTAGATTAGGACACGTTAGCTTATGTTAAGATACGTTAGGCAAGGCTGGGTTACTTTACGTTAGGTTGGGTTACGTTAGGTTACGTTGGGTTGCGTTAGGTTAGGTCTTCTTACTTATCCATCACGTTCAGATCTTGCGTTTGTCCGTAAATGACTTGTGTATGAGACCCAGGGATGAACCTAACCTAACCTAACCTAACCCAGGGATGAATAAATATGCACGTGGAGGAGTGAATAATGAACTCCACCACCACCACCAAGACCACAACACCATCACCACCACCAACACCGGCAATAGAAAGAGGGAGGGAGAAAGAACAAACTAGTGTGTGTGTGTGTGTGTGTGTGTGTGTGTGTGTGTGTGTGTGTGTGTGTGTGTAGGGGGCGGAGTCAGTGAGTGAAGTGCATGAACTAAGCTAAGGGGAAGGGGAATGAATGGAGAAGCTGCTAGTAATGGATTAAAAAGGGTGGGTATTTGTTTCCGTCTTGTTAAATGGATGGAAGTATGGATCTCTCTCTCTCTCTCTCTCTCTCTCTCTCTCTCTCTCTCTCTCTCTCTCTCTCTCTCTCTCTCTCTCTCTCTCTCTCTCTCTCTGGTAAGATGATGGAATAATAACACTAATAATAATGATGATAAAATTGTAATAATAATAATAATAATAATAATAATAATAATAATAATAATAATAATAATAATAACAGCAACAATAATGAGAACAACAACAACAACAACAACAACAACAACAACAACAACAACAACAACAACAAAATAATAATAATATTAGCAATAAAAACAATAATAATAGACTACGATGAAAACAATGAACATAATAATTATACTAAGAAGAACGAAAAAAAGAAATATAAAAAAAGAAAAAAGAAAAAGAGCTCGGCGAAGATAACAACAACAACAACAACAACAACAACAACAACAACAACAGCAACAACAACAACAACAACAATGATTATTAATAAAGGAGAGGGATGGGGGTGGGTTGGCCTAAGCTCATGGGGGTAGCTTGGAATGGGAGAAGGGGGAAGCGGGGGTAGTGGGGATGTGGGTGCAGGAGATGGGGGTTGGGAGGGGTTAGCTTCACGGGTCCTCGTAAACTTGCTTAATGTGATCCAATGTCTCGTGATTTTATTCCCGCTAACTTAATGTGACTTAATTATGACAAACTTAGCGGAGGAAGAGGAGGAGGAGGAGGAGGAGGAGGAGGAGGAGGAGGAGGAGGAGGAAGCGCACCATCAACAATATGATATTAGCACCACTACCACCATAACAACAACAACAACAACAACAACAACAACGACAGCAACAACAACAACAGCAGCACCAGCAGCACCAGCAACAGTACCATCAATAGCAACAAAAAAGGCAAGAAGAAGAAGAAGAAAATAAGGAGAAAAAGAAGAAAACAAACAACAACAACAACAACAACAAAAAGAAGAAGAAGAAGAAGAAGAAGAAGAAGAAGAAGAAGAAGAAGAAGAAGAAAAGAAAAAGGAGAAGAAAAGAAGAAAAAGAAAAAAAGAAAAAGAAAAAAGAAGAAGAAGGGCATTAAAAGCAGAAGGAACAGGAAGAGGGACACACTCACAAAAATGAATAAATAAATAAATAAAATAAACTGCATCAGACCTACTGGCCCTTACGAGGCTGTTTGTGAGAAAGTACACTATCTAATTTAAAGTAAGAGACGTGAAAGAGGAGGAGGAGGTATAACAAAAAAAAAAAAAAAAAAAAAAAAAAAATATATATATATATATATATATATATATATATATATATATATATATATATATATATATATATATATATATATATATATATATATATATATATATATATATAATGAAGAGGAAGGGAAGGAAGACAGATCCTTCCTCACGCTACATATATCGTATTCCTCCTCCTCCTCCTCCTCCTCCTCCTCCTCCTCCTACTACTACTACTACTACTACTGCTTCTCTTCCCTGTGGAGATATTTTCTCTCTCCGTGGCACTTGCTGCGGAGGATAGGGGAGGAAAGTCTCTCCAGATCATGCACGGCTGAGATAAGAGAGAGAGAGAGAGAGAGAGAGAGAGAGAGAGAGAGAGAGAGAGAGAGAGAGAGAGAGAGAGAGAGAGAGAGAGAGAGAGAGTGTGTGCAAAGGGGAGACCAGTGAATGAATGAATGAATGAATGAATGAAGAGTGAATAGACCACGAAAGAGTTTGGAAGTCGAAAGAAAAATACAGCATGGCAGGAATACATAGAGTGGAAACCGAAGGAGAATACACAAACGCACATACGTACCAACATACATACGAGTAAACATACACATATACATACATACCTACATACGTACATGAATAAAGGGGGAAACGGGATGGTTGGTTGGAGGGCAGATGAAAATAAATCATGTATAGAGAGAGAGAGAGAGAGAGAGAGAGAGAGAGAGAGAGAGAGAGAGAGAGAGAGAGAGAGAGAGAGAGAGAGAGAGAGAATATTTGC
>NC_087161.1:7422500-7452500 GCF_035594125.1 Scylla paramamosain
GGAGACACATTGTTTTCCCTTTGGATATTAGTGATAAATAAAATCTCCTTGAGGAAACAGAATTAAATATCACAGATTAGCACGCCAAACACTGCGGCGGTTGTCAAAAACGATGACATCACGAAAATAACAGCCAGTCGTTACACAGTTCGAAGGAGATGGGCACCTCCATGCACCGATTATCTACAAGTGAAGCAAGGACTGCATTGCCAACGAAGACCTTTCGATTGGTTCCTTTCTCCCCGTGGCTGCGTCAGAACACCTGCCAACCAAACCAGCGAGGAGGTTCTGCACACGACATCTGTTGCTAAAGAGGCTTCAGGTGAAGTGTGTGATTCACAGGGAATCCGAATTTTATAATTTACTAATGCCAAATTTTGGTTAAGAGGGGTGGGGCATGAAATCCATGACCAAACTTGATAGCAGATGTTAAAAGATATGGTAACAAACACTTTTACTTCACACTGCTGTAGTTGTAACACAGCAAGTCACACCAACAGTTACACATAGTGACCTCCCCGGGACCGAGGTGAGGGCGTGGGGCATGGACGTACTCCACGACGAGTCAGTAGACTTATAGTTCGGTGAAGCCCGGTCATTTCCTTTTACGAAAACTTGTTCTTTTCATCAATGTATTTCGCTTAGGGAGCGACAACACAAGTACAGTGAGGGAAGGACAGAGGTAATCCACCATGGAGTGGATGCTTTCAAGTATAAGATCTAATTTCCATGTACGTACCACTGTTTTCAACGTTTTTTTCTGCACTTTTTTTCCAACATTTGGGAAGATTACATAACGCAGCGTATGGAAAACATTTAACTACATGTTTTTTCGTGTGTGTGTGTGTGTGTGTGTGTGTGTGTGTGTAAATTATATATATATATATATATATATATATATATATATATATATATATATATATATATATATATATATATATATATATATATATATATATATATATATATATATATATATATATATATATATATATATATATATATATATATATATATATATATATATATATATATATATATATATATATATATATATATATATATATATATATATATATATAAGGCCCACTGGGTTGCTAGTCCCCAAAGTGAGTCAGAATATATCATAGAACATTAGGGGATAAATGTCTTGAAGCCTCCCTCTTGAAATTGTTCAAGTTTCTGGTGGTTCACACTAAATTCGTGGTGTCGTTGTAATGTCATTTATTTCAACCTGTGAAGATCATCACAGTCAATGTGCATTCCAAGTCGAAGCATAAACTAAAATATAAAAAAAGGACCCTCAACATCAAACTTGAAGCTTGTCATATAGTCACATAATTTCACACTGTTTTAATATGTATTCAATAAATCCAAATATATCACTCACGTTGTAAGCTCCGAGAGTTTAGTGAGAAACGATAAGGGCCTTGTGCACTACCCTTTACCAATCACCTGTAGGTCCTGGCAAACACAATATACTTTCCTATGCTAGCATGTGCATGTATAAAAGTAATAATATGACACTAAAGAACATATCATATAACCCTTACTGCAACAATCACGCCTGCCCAGTGCTCAAACTATCTGAACAGCCGTCTGGCCTGTTCGGCCCAGCGTGGCAACCTCTCCACCCAACCAACAAGACAAATGCGCAACGACACGCGTGATAAACCACACACTAACCGTCATACGGATTAAATAGTATACCACCTGGAACATGTATAAAATAAATATACAAATAAATGAACAGATATTACATACAATAGACACCAAATAGCTATACAATAAAGATGTGCCGTTAAAAACAAAACATAGGTAATCTTCCGGTATCTATCATCACAGTGATGATACAGATAGGACAAGAAGTTTTTTTTTTTTTTTATGTAGGAAGGACACTGGCCAAGGGCAACAAAAATCAAATAAAAAAAAATGCCCACTGAAATGCCAGTCCCATAAAAGGGTCAAAGCAGTGGTCAAAAATTGATGAATAAGTGTCTTGAAACCTCCCTCTTGAAGGAATTCAAGTCACAGGAAGGTGGAAATACAGAAGCAGGCAGGGAGTTCCAGAGTTTACCAGAGAAAGGGATGAATGATTGAGATTACTGGTTAACTCTTGCGTTAGAGAGGTGGACAAAATAGGGGTGAGAGAAAGAAGAAAGTCTTGTGTACCGAGGCCGCGGAAGGAGGGGAGGCATGCAGTTAGCAAGATCAGAAGAGCAATTAGCATGAAAATAGCGGTAGAAGACAGCTAGATATGCAACACTGCAGCGGTGAGAGTTGATGAGACGAAAAGCTTTTGATTCCACCCTGTCTAGAAGAGCAGTATGGGTGGAACCTCCCCAGACATGTGAAGCATACTCCATACATGGACGGATAAGGCCCTTGTACAGAGTTAGCAGCTGGGGGGGGTTAGAAAAACTGACGGAGACGTCTCAGAACACCTAACTTCATAGAAGCTGTTTTAGCTAGAGATGAGATGTGAAGTTTCCAGTTCAGATTATAAGTAAAGGACAGACCGAGGATGTTCAGTGTAGAAGAGGGGGTCAGTTGAGTGTCACTGAAGAAGAGGGGATAGTTGTCTGGAAGATTGTGTCGAGTTGATAGATGGAGGAATTGAGTTTTTGAGGCATTGGACAATACCAAGTTCGCTCTGCCCCAATCAGAAATTTTAGAAAGATCAGAAGTCAAGCGTTCTGTTTCTTCCCTGCATGATATGTTTACCTCCTGAAGGGTTGGACGTCTATGAAAAGACGTGAAAAAGTGCAGGATGGTATCATCAGCGCAGGAGTGGATAAGACAAGAAGTTTGGTTTAGAAGATCATTAATGAATAATAAGAAGAGATTGGGTGACAGGACAGAACCCTAAGAAACACCACTGTTAATAGATTTAGGAGAAAAACAGTGACCGTCTACCACAGCAGCAATAGAACGGTCAGAAAGGAAACTTGAGATGAAGTTACAGAGGGAAGGATAGAAACCGCAGAAAGGTAGTTTGGAAATCAAAGCTTTGTGCCAGACTCTATCAAAAGCTTTTGATATGTCCAAGGCAACAGCAAAAGTTTCACCAAAATCTCTAAAAGAGGATGACCAAGACTCAGTAAGGAAAGCCAGAAGATAACCAGTAGAGCGGCCTTGACGGAACCCATACTGGCGATCAGATAGAAGGTTGTGAAGTGATAGATGTTTAAGAATCTTCCTGTTGAGGATAGATTCAAAAACTTTAGATAGGCAGGAAATTAAAGCAATAGGACTGTAGTTTGAGGGATTAGAACGGTCACCCTTTTTAGGAACAGGTTGAATGTAGGCAAACTTCCAGCAAGAAGGGAAGGTAGATGTTGACAGACAGAGCTGAAAGAGTTTGACTAGTCAAGGTGCAAGCACGGAGGCACAATTTCGGAGAACAATAGGAGGGACCCCATCAGGTCCATAAGCCTTCCGAGGGTTTAGGCCAGCGAGGGCATGGAAAACATCATTGCAAAGAATTTTAATACGTGGCATGAAGTAGTCAGAGGGTGGAGGAGAGGGAGGAACAAACCCAGAATCGTCCAAGGTAGTGTTTTTAGCAAAGGTCTGAGCGAAGAGTTCAGCTTTAGAAATAGATGTGATAGCAGTGGTGCCATCTGGTTGAAATAGAGGAGGGAAAGAAGAAGCAAAGTTATTGGAGATATTTTTGGCTAGATGCCAAAAATCACGAGGGGGTTAGATCTTGAAAGGTTTTGACATTTTCTGTTAATGAAGGAGTTTTGGCTAGTTGGAGAACAGACTTGGCATGGTTCCGGGCAGAAATATAAAGTGCATGAGATTCTTGTGATGGAAGGCTTAAGTACCTTTTGTGGGCCACCTCTCTATCATGTATAGCACGAGAACAAGCTGTGTTAAATCAAGGTTTAGAAGGTTTAGGACGAGAAAAAGAGTGAGGAATGTACGCCTCCATGCCAGACACTATCACCTCTGTTATGCGCTCAGCACACAAAGATGGGTCTCTGACACGGAAGCAGTAGTCATTCCAAGGAAAATCAGCAAAATACCTCCTCAGGTCCCCCCAACTAGCAGAGGCAAAACGCCAGAGGCGCCTTCGCTTAGGGGGATCCTGAGGAGGGATTGGAGTGATAGGACAAGATAAAGATATGAGATTGTGATCGGAGGAGCCCAACGGAGAAGAAAGGGTGACAGCATAAGCAGAAGGATTAGAGGTCAGGAAAAGGTCAAGAATGTTGGGCGTATCTCCAAGACGGTCAGGAATACGAGTAGGGTGTTGCACCAATTGCTCTAGGTCATGGAGGATAGCAAAGTTGTAGGCTAGTTCACCAGGATGGTCAGTGAAGGGAGAGGAAAGCCAAAGCTGGTGGTGAACATTGAAGTCTCCAAGAATGGAGATTTCTGCAAAAGGGAAGAGGGTCAGAATGTGCTCCACTTTGGAAGTTAAGTAGTCAAAGAATTTCTTATAGTCAGAGGAGTTAGGTGAGAGGTATACAGCACAGATAAATTTAGTTTGAGAGTGACTCTGTAGTCGTAGCCAGATGGTGGAAAACTCGGAAGATTCAAGAGCGTGGGCACGGGAGCAGGTTAAGTCATTGCGCACATAAACGCAGCATCCAGTTTGGATCGAAAATGAGGATAGAGAAATTAGGAGGGAGCAGAAAAGGGGCTACTGTCAGTTGCCTCAGACACCTGAGTTTCAGTGAGGAAAAGAAGATGAGGTTTAGAAGAGGAGAGATGGTGTTCTACATATTGAAAATTAGATCTTAGACCGCGAATGTTGCAGAAGTTAATGAAAAAAAAGTTGAGGGGGGGTGTCAAGACACTTAGGGTCGTCGACAGAAAGGCAGTCCGACCTGGGGACATTTATGGTGCCCTCCCCAGATGGGGAGTCCGAGACTAGTGTATGAGTCGCCATGATGATTTTAAAAATTTTGAGTGAAGGGTGTGTGTGTTATTAGGTGCTTGTAGTTTTGTGTGGAGGAAGAGCGTTGTCTTTAGAGGGCAGGCTGTGACTGCCCCCTTGTGTTGTGAGACAGAAAGGGAAACGTTCAGTGAGGTCACAGCTGGGTTTAATGATAAGTTCACAGCACCCCCTGAACAGTGCTTTAGACCTCACTGGGAGTAATTATCGTTTCGGCAGGTGGTTTAGAAGATCATTAAAGAATAATAGAAAGAGAGTGGGTGACTGGACAGAACCCTGAGGAACACCACAGTTAATAGATTTAGGAGAAGAACAGTGACTGTCTATCACAGTAGCAATAGAATGGTCAGAAAGGACACTTGAGATGAAGTTACAGAGAGAAGGATAGAAGTCGTAGGACGGTAGTTTGGAAATCAAAGCTTTGTACCAGACTCTATCAAAAGGTTTTGATGTCTTAAGCCAGCAGCAAAAGTTTCACCAAAATCCCTAAATGAGGATAACCAAGACTCAGTAAGGAAAATCAGAAGAAAGAGCGGCCTTGACGGAATCCATACTGGTGATCAGATAGAAGGTTCTGAAGTGATAGATGTTTACATCTAAGTATCTTCCTGTTGAAGAGAGATTAAAAAAAAAAAAAAAAGATTAGAGAGGTATGAAATTAAAGGAACAGGACGGTAGTTTGAGGGATTAGAATAGTCACTCTTTTTAGGAACAGGCTGAATGTAGACAAACTTCCATCAAGAAGGAAAGGTAGATGTTGGTAGGCAGAGTTGAAAGAGCTTGACTAGGCAAGGTGGAAACACGGAGGGACAGTTTTGGAGAACAACGGCAGGGATCCCATCAGGTCCATAACCTTTCCGAGGGTTAAGGCCAGCGAGGGCATGGAAAACATCACTGCGAGGGATTTTAAGGTGTAGCATGAAGTAGTCAGAGGATGGAGGAGAGGGAGGAAGAAGCCCTGAACCATCCAAGGTAGAGTTTTTAGCAAAGGAGGAGGAGGCAGTAGACACCTGCCGAAACGATAATTACTCCCAGTGAGGTCTAAAGCACTGTTTAGGGGGTGCTGTGAACTTATCATTAAACCCAGCTGTGACCTCACTGAACGTTTCCCTTTGTGTCTCACGACACAAGGGGGCAGTCACAGCCTGCCCTCTAAAGACAACTCTCTTCCTCCACACAAAACTACAAGCACCTAATAACACACACACCCTTCACTCAAAAAATTTTAAAATCATGGCGACTCCTACACCAGCCTCGGAGTCCCCATCTGGGGAGGGGACCATAAATGTCCTAAGGTCGGACTGCCTTTCTGTCGACGACCCTAAGTGTCTTGACACACCCCTCAACTTTTTCTTCATTAACTTCTGCAACATTCGCGGTCTAAGATCTAATTTTCAATCAGTAGAACACCACCTCTCCTCTTCTAAACCTCATCTTCTTTTCCTCACTGAAACTCAGGTGTCTGAGGCAACTGACAGTAGCCCCTTGTGCGCAATGACTTAACCTGCTCTCGTCCCCACGCTCTTGAATCTTCTGAGTTTTCCACCATCTGGCTACGACTACAGAGTCATTCTCATACTAAATTTATCTGTGCTGTATATCTCTCTCCTAACTCCTCTGACTATAAGAAATTCTTTGACTACTTATCTTCCAAAGTGGAGCACATTCTGACCCTCTTCCCTTTTGCAGAGATCTCCATTCTTGGAGACTTCAATGTTCACCACCAGCTTTGGCTTTCCTCTCCCTTCACTGACCATCCTGGTGAACTAGCCTACAACTTTGCTATCCTCCATGACCTAGAGCAATTGGTGCAACACCCTACTCGTATTCCTGACCGTCTTGGAGATACACCCAACATTCTTGACCTTTTCCTGACCTCTAATCCTTCTGCTTATGCTGTCACCCTTTCTTCTCCGTTGGGCTCCTCCGATCACAATCTCATATCTTTATCTTGTCCTATCACTCCAATCCCTCCTCAGGATCCCCCTAAGCGAAGGTCCCTCTGGCGTTTTGCCCGTCTTTGTGTGCTGAGCGCATAACAGAGGTGATAGTGTCTGGCATGGAGGCGTACATTCCTCACTCTTTTTCTCGTCCTAAACCTTCTAAACCTTGGTTTAACACAGCTTGTTCTCGTGCTATACATGATAGAGAGGTGGCCCACAAAAGGTACTTAAGCCTTCCATCACCAGAATCTCATGCACTTTATATTTCTGCCCGGAACCATGCCAAGTCTGTTCTCCAACTAGCCAAAAACTCCTTCATTAACAGAAAATGTCAAAAGCTTTCAAGATCTAACGCCCCTCCTGATTTCTGGCATCTAGCCAAAAATATCTCAAATAACTTTGCTTCTTCTTCTTTCCCTCCTCTATTTCAACCAGATGGCACCACTGCTATCACACCTATTTCTAAAGCTGAACTCTTTGCTCAAACCTTTGCTAAAAACTCTACCTTGGACAATTCTGGGCTTGTTCCTCCCTCTCCTCCACCCTCTGACTACTTCATGCCACCTATTAAAATTCTTCGCAATGATGTTTTCCATGACCTCGCTGGCCTAAACCCTCGGAAGGCTTATGGACCTGATGGGGTCCCTCCTATTGTTCTCCGAAACTGTGCCTCCGTGCTTGCACCTTGCCTAGTCAAACTCTTTCAGCTCTGTCTGTCAACATCTACCTTTCCTTCTTGCTGGAAGTTTGCCTACATTCAACCTGTTCCTAAAAAGGGTGACCGCTCTAATCCCTCAAACTACCGTCTTATTGCTTTAATTTCCTGCCTATCTAAAGTTTTTGAATCTATCCTCAACAGGAAGATTCTTAAACATCTATCACTTCACAACCTTCTATCTGATCGCCAGTATGGGTTCTGTCAAGGCTGCTCTACTGGTGATCTTCTGGCTTTCCTCACTGAGTCTTGGTCATCCTCTTTTAGAGATTTTGGTGAAACTTTTGCTGTTGCCTTGGACATATCAAAAGCTTTTGATAGAGTCTGGCACAAAGCTTTGATTTCCAAACTACCCTCCTACGGTTTCTATCCTTCTCTCTGTAACTTCATCTCAAGTTTCCTTTCTGACCGTTCTATTGCTGCTGTGGTAGACGGTCACTGTTCTTCTCCTAAATCTATTAACAGTGGTGTTCCTCAGGGTTCTGTCCTGTCACCCACTCTCTTCTTATTATTCATTAATGATCTAAACCAAACTTCTTGTCCTATCCACTCCTACGCTGATGATACCACCCTGCACTTTTCCACGTCTTTTCATAGACGTCCAACCCTTCAGGAGGTAAACATATCACGCAGGGAAGCCACAGAACGCCTGACTTCTGATCTCTCTAAAATTTCTGATTGGGGCAGAGCAAACTTGGTATTGTTCAATGCCTCAAAAACTCAATTCCTCCATCTATCAACTCGACACAACCTTCCAGACAACTATCCCCTCTTCTTCAATGACACTCAACTGTCCCCCTCTTCTACACTGAACATCCTCGGTCTGTCCTTTACTTATAATCTGAACTGGAAACTTCACATCTCATCTCTAGCTAAAACAGCTTCTATGAAGTTAGGTGTTCTGAGACGTCTCCGCCAGTTTTTCTATCCCCCCAGCTGCTAACTCTGTACAAGGGCCTTATCCGTCCATGTATGGAGTATGCTTCACATGTCTGGGGGGGGTTCCACTCATACTGCTCTTCTAGACAGGGTGGAATCAAAAGCTTTTCGTCTCATCAACTCCTCTCCTCTAACTGACTGTCTTCAGCCTCTCTCTCACCGCCGCAATGTTGCATATCTAGCTGTCTTCTACCGCTATTTTCATGCTAACTGCTCTTTTGATCTTGCTAACTGCATGCCTCCCCTCCTTCCACAGCCTCGCTGCACAAGACTTTCTTCTTTCTCTCACCCCTATTCTGTCCACCTCTCTAACGCAAGAGTTAACCAGTATTCTCAATCATTCATCCCTTTCTCTGGTAAACTCTGGAACTCCCTGCCTGCATCTGTATTTCCACCTTCCTATGACTTGAATTCCTTCAAGAGGGAGGTTTCAAGACACTTATTCATCAATTTTTGACCACTGCTTTGACCCTTTTATGGGACTGGCATTTCAGTGAGCATTTTTTTTATTAGATTTTGTTGCCCTTGGCCAGTGTCCTTTCTACATAAAAAAAAAAAAAAAGGCTTGAGAGAAGAGTTCAGCTTTAGAAATAGATAATATTCTGCCCCCCTCTCTAATGCAAGAGTTAACCAGTGTTCTCAATCATTCATCCCTTTCTCTGGTAAACTCTGGAACTCCCTGCCACCTTCAGTATTTCCATCTTCCTATGACTTGATTTCCTTCAAGAGGGTGGTTTCAAGACACTTATCCTTCAATTTTTGACTACCGCTTTGGACCATTTTATGGGACTGGCATCTCAGTGGGTTTTTATTTATTTATTTATTTTTTATATCTGTTGTCCTTGCCAATGTCCCTCCTACTTTAAAAAAAAAAAAAATATGAGATGGCAGCGGTGCCACCAGGTTTAAATAAAGGAGGAAAAGAAAGAGAAGCAAAGTTATTGGAGATGTTTTTTTTGGCTAGATGCCAAAAGTCACGAAGGGAGTTAGATCTTGAAAGATTTTAACACTTTCTATTAATGAAGGAGTTTTTGGCTAGTTGGAGAACAGACTTGGCATGATTCCCGGCAGAAATATAAAGTGCATGAGATTCTGGTAAAGGAAGGCTTAAATATCTTTTTGCGGGACACCTCTCTATCATGTATAGCACGAGAACAGGCTGTGTTAAATCAAAGTTTGGAAGGTTTATGAGGAGAGAAAGAGTGAGGAATGTACGCTTCCATGCCAGACACTATCACCTCTGTTACATTGCTCAGTACACACAGACGGATCTCTGACACGGAAGCAGTAGTCATACTGGCGATCAGATATAATGTTGTGAAGTGATAGATGTTTAAGAATCTTCCTGTTGAGGATAGATAAAAAAAGAAAAAAAAAACACTTTTAGAGAGGCAGGAAATTAAAGCAATAGAACGGTAGTTTGAGAGATAAGAATGGTCACCCTATCTAGGAACAGGGTGAATGTAGGCAGACTTCCAGCAAGAAGGAGAGGTAGATGTTGAACCACGGAGACGCAGTTTCGAAGAACAATAGAAGGAATCCCATCAGGTCCATAAGCCTTCTGAGGGTTAAGACCAGCGAGGGTATGGAAAACATCACTGCGAAGGATCCTAATAGGTAGCATGAAGTAGTCGGAGGGTGGAGAAGAGGGAGAACAATCCCTGAATCATCCAAGGTAGAGTTTTTAGAAGTTGAATTATTTCGTTTTCTAAACGTACTGGAGGAAGCGCACACGAGATAAGAGCGCCAGTCGATCGTCGTGTTTGGGAAATACTATCACTAGAGTTGGACGCGGCCGAGAGCCTCAGCCACACCAAAGGCTGAGGCAACACCCAGACCATGGTGGGTGGAGGGGATCTTTCTCTTGCTCAAGACTAAGAAACACGTTGGGTTTTTTTTTTGCATTCACCGTACACTGCAATTCCGTACACTGCAATTCCTCAGTGTACCGCAACGTGTTCTGACGTGTCCCTCCGCACTTTCTTTTTCGTTCTTTTTAAATATTGATTATTATTTATTCTTTTATTCTTTTTTTTTTTTTCACTGAATTCATTTATTTGTTAATTGATTTATTTAACTAATTTAATTTACTTATATTTTATTCTAATTTAAATTATATTTTACTTACTATATTTATTTATATCTATTTATTCATTTCCGATTATTTATTTCCATTTTTATTTTATGTAATAATTTTTTATTCTTATTTTTGTTACGTTTTATTCTTATTCAGTTTTCATTTATTTTTTATATGTATTTTTTTGTTATTTATTCTATTATACTTAGTTTTTTTTTTTTATCTATTATGATTAATTTATTTTCTATTTAATTTTATTGTTGCGCACTGAATGTGAGGACGCGTTCTGCAAGGTCTTAGCGTGCCGGGTCGCATTTTTCCTCTGGCAGTATATGCGCTCCCCTGTGATGACGGCCGCTCAGAAATACTCTCATTGTGATTGCCACATTGACATATATAATTTAGCCTAACCCAACCTAAACCTAGCCTAACCTAGCCTAAACCAGTCTAGCGTGTTGTAATTTTCATGTCCTTGTAATGATGGGGTGCAGTAGTTAGTGCACTGCCTCCTCACTGCTGCCGCTGGCTTGCAGCCTGCAGACAGGCCCTGATACAGTCTGCCACAACGGCTACCTCGTTGAGTGGCCCCCTAATGCTCACACTGGCGGTCCGAGTGTCGCTGGGGGGCGGCACCATCACCCTGACGGCGGGGTGTTCCTGTGCCAGTCTCCTCAGCGTCTCTCCTCGAGGACCCACCACGTGGCGCCGCATCTCAGGTGCCACCTTCACCTTTAGCACCGCTCTCTTTCTCTCCTGGCGCCGCTGCTCTGCCTCGCGCAGCTTCTCTTCTATTGCCTGCAGGCGGAGGGTGATTTGCAGCGCCACGGCTTCAGCCTGTGTCTTGGGTCCTTCGATGATTACTTCCCGGGACTCGAGGTCCTGCGGGAGGGGCACTGACACACATACGGCGGGATATTGCTGCTGCAGCTGACGGATCGTGTCTCCCCGCATGCCGATGACGTGACGCCGTCTATTTGGCGGCACCGGCACCGCCAGCTCCACTGTGCTCTCCTGCCACGACAGACGCACTCGGTCACGGTCGCCTTGAAGACATTTGTTTCCCCGGCGTGGCTTTTTGGGCTTACGGGACACGCGCTGTGGCTCAGGCTCAGAGGGCTTCATGGTTTCCTGGATAACTGTCTCATTCTTCTTCCGTGTTGGTTTCTTACACACCAACTGCCACTCGCCGCCATTGTCTTCCTTTTCGTGTCGCACTTTCTTCTTCCTGCGTCGGCGACGTTTTGCAGCACAGCGCTTTGCCTGCCCCTCAGACTTGCCTTGCTCCTCGGACGGAGAAGGCATCGCCTCAACACACTTTAGGGCCTCTGTCTCTGATGGCTTCAGAGGCTCTTCAATCAGAGCATAAATGCTCTCAATCAAGGATTCATCACACAGCGCTTCACAGTCTAGGGACTCTTCAGGGGATTCATCGTCTTCCTTTGATGACGTCTGCATGTCAGGAACAGACACATACTCATCGTCAGAGGAGCCCTGGCCAGCCTCACGCACAGGATCTTCCAGCGCAACGCATTCTTCAGGCAAGCTCTGGGCCGACTCGCACTCAAGAGACTGTCCGCAAGTCACTTGCAGTGACTGGACCGTCTCCGAGCCGCTGTCAGCCAGGCTGCCACTCTCCTCACACACATCGACTTTCTCTCCCTCATCCTGGCGTGGACTGTCAACTACCACGTACTCCTCGTCCTCCTCCTCCTGCTGCTGCGCCTTGCAACAGCAGCAGCACAGGAGCTTCTTCAGCGCACTGAGGAATCGGGAGCACTTCTTCATTTTCTTCTTAGTAGAGGTTTTCTCAATTTGTTCAGACATTTTGTGTGATTATGAAAAAGTTGTGCTTCATGCAAAAAATCAACAACAAGAAGATTCAGTTTGATTTGGGCTGGATCTGTCAGTTTTTTATCTCACGATCGCCATCATTCACAAGAGTGGACCAGTGTCTTCTCTCTTTCCCTCCTTTCACTAGTACACTCCTTGCCTGTTTCTGTTTTTACCTGTTGAGTCACTGTTCCGTCCACCTAAAGTTAGTGCAACCTAACCAGTGTCGTCACTCTTTCATGACTCTTACTTATATATGATGCAGTCCTGCTCCAGGGGAGTGTAACAAAACGACAGAAAAATTACAGGAAAGTTGGACCCATAGACATATTCCTGCATGAAAAAGGAAACAAAATTAAAGAGACTCACAAATATTACAAAGTCATCACATACACTAAACTGATCAATAAGACAATGCACAACATAACTGGTTAAGAGCAGAACATGATTGGTTAGGCTACGCAGGATGTGAGGAAAGAGGGTAGTAGGCTTGTGTTGATGGTGAGGTAGAGGACGATGGGTTGAGGTGATGGACACAGTCTTCTTGTGTGTAAAGCTAAATAATTATACTGAGGGCGGATTCCTGGTAACGGTCTGTCTGTTTTCCTTCTTTTTTTTTTCAAGTTGTGAAAATATTATGATATAACCTAGTAATATTTGGAAACTAACAATCAAGACGGTCTTGAATTCCTGAAGTTCTGTTTTATGACACACACACACACACACACACACACACACACCTCAATATTCGTGTAGTTTTGGTAAATTCGCGTTCCCGAGACTAGAGCAGCAAGGTGTTTACCGAGCGTGCCTCCCTCCCTTTCACTTTTCGCACCTTTCTGTCCGTTTCCTCTCTTTTCGTTACGATATATCTTACTGTTTTATTTTTATTTTTTTTTTTTTTTAATGTAGGAGGGGCACCAGCCAAGGGCAACAAGATTATAGAAAAAAAAAAAAAAAACGCCCACTGAAGTGCCGGTCCCCGAACAGTAAAAAGTGGTCTTCAAAAATAAAAGGATAAGTGTCTTGAAACCTCCCTCTTGAAAGAGTTGAAGTCACAGGAAGGAGGAAATACAGAAGCAGGAAGGGAAATCCAGAGTTTACCAGAGAAAGGGACGAATGATTGACAATACTGGTTAACTCTTTCTTGCATTAGAGGGGTAGACAGAATCGGGGTAAGAGAAAGAAGTCTTGTGCAGCGAAGCCGCGGGAGGAGGCGAGGGATGCAGTTAGCAAGATCAGAAGCAGTTAGCATGAAAATAGCGGTAGAAGATAGCAAGAGATGCAACACTGCGCGAGAGAGGCTGAAGACAATCAGATAGATGAGAGGAGTTGTTAAGACGAAAATCATTTGATTTCTCCCTGTCTAAAAGAACAGTATGAGTGGAACACCCCTCCCCCACAATACATGTGAAGCATACTCCATATGTAGGCGGTTAAGGCCCTTGTACAGAGTGAGCTGCTGGTTAAGGGGGGGGTGGAGGATTAGAAAACTGGCGGAGGTGACTCAGAACACCTAAGTTCATAGAACCTGTTTTAGCTAGAGATGAGATGCGAAGTTTCCAGTTAAGATTATAAGTAAAGCATAGACCGAGGACGTTCAGTGTAGAAAAGTGGGACAGTTGGGTGTCACTGAAGAGGAGGGGAAAGTTACCTGGAAGGTTGTGTCGAGTTAATCCCTATTGAGTTTTTGAAGCATTGAACAATATTAAGTTTTTCCTGCCTCAATCAGAAATTTTAAAGATCAAAATTCAGTCATTCAGTGGCTTCCCTGCGTGAACTGCTGACTTCATTAATGGTTAGACATCTGTGAAAAGACGTGGATAAGTGCAAGGTGGTATCATCAATGTAAGAGTGAATAGAGGTTCACAGTAAAATCGTGGTGTCGTTGTAATGTCATTTATTTCAACCTGTGAAGATCATCACAGTCAATATGCAATCCAAGTCAAAGCATAAACTAAGAAATAAAGAAAGGACCCTCAACATTAACTTGAAGCTTGTCATATACAGTCACATAATTTAACACTATTTTAATATGTATTCAATAAATCCAAACATATCACTCACTCACCTCTGAGAGTTTGGTGAGAAACGATGAGGGCCATGTTCACTACGCTCCACCAATCACCTGTAGGTCCTGCCAACACGATACGGTTCACTATACTAACTTATACCCAAATGGATAAAAGAAATAGTCATTGACACTAAATAACACAAGGACCATATGCACTACCCTCCACAAATCATCTGTAGCTCCTGGCAACATAATACAGTTTCCTATGCTAGCATGTGCATGTATAAAAATAATGATATGACACTAAAGAACATATCATATAACCCTTACTGCAACAATCAGATACATTACCTACACTTTCTCTCGTCACGCCTGCACAGTGCTCAAACCATCCGAACAGCTGTCTGGCCTGCTAGTCCAGCCCCGCGTGGCCACCTCTCCACTAGAGCTGGGCGGGAATCGGTTCCGGAATCGGTTCCGAGGGTTCCGCTAGGCCTTGTTTGGAATCGGTTCCGAGTCTTGGAGCCGGTTCCGCCTTAACGGTTCCTCGTGAGTACTGATGGCTGATGCTCGTGAGTTACAAATCACAAACAGTTATGCAGTGTTTATATTTAAAATATGTAATCATGAATATTATTCATGAAGTTTTGCAAATGGTATCTACAAAATGAACGAAATGGAGTGTAAAGGAATGATACATGAATAGCGTCCCTTCATCCAGTATTCAAAAAAATCCCATGAATGATATGAAAATATTTCGTTCATGATGGCCAATAGTATGCACTAAATCATTGCATACTACTGGCCATCATGAACGAAATATTTTCATATCATTCATGCGATTTCTTTGAATACTGGATGAAGGGACGCTATTCATGTACCATTCCTTTATACTCCATTTCGTTCACTTGTAGATACCATTTGCAAAACTTCCTGAAAAATATTCATGATTACATATTTAAAATACTGCATAATTGTTTGTGATCTGTAACTCAGGACTATCAGCTATTAGTACTCACGAGGAATCGTTAAGGCGGAACCGGTTCCAAACAAGGTTTAGAGGAACCGTCGGAACTGATTCCGGAACCGGTTCCCACCCAGCCCTATTCCTTACTCTCCGGCGGCGAAGCAGGTCCTCCTGGGCCCCACATAAAACGGCCTTCCTCCACGGCTGCCCACAAACGGTCCACGTGTACCAAGCTGGGCCGCTTACGTGCCCCTCCACTAATCCTGCAGATTACTGATGAGAGCGGCTGCAGGACAGTGTGAGGGTCCTCCCATTGACTCCGGAGCCTCAGGGCGAGGCCTCGCTTCCTCCGGGGATTAAATAATCAGACGCGATCTCCCACGGCATATTGAGCGTGTCTGGTGTGCTGCTGGTACCAACGGAACATGGATTGTCCTGCCAGCCGGAGATTACTCGCCACCTGCCGCCGTGTAGCGTCCATCCGCCGCTGTAACCCGGCTACAAACTCAGGCGCTGTTCCTGGCAACTCCTTCCCTGATGGTCGTCCTGTGGCCAAGTCCAGCGGCAAACGCATCTCGGCCAAACATCATCCGGGCCGGAGTGTAGTCTGTGGCCTCTTGTTGCGCCGACTGGTACGTCATCAGGGCGAATAGGAGCCACAGGTTCCTATCCTGTTGGTCTGAGCTGCAGTACTTGGTCAACTCCTCCGCCAGTGTCCTATTGAAACATTCAACTATGCCGTCACTTTGGGGGCGGAGAAGAATGGTGCGAGTCTTGTGCACCCCCAACATCTCACAGCACTTCTTGAACATCCGGGACTCAAACTCCTGGCTTTGATCGAAATATAATTCTCCCGGTGAAAAACTCTTACCAGTACACTAGTCACGCTCTCTGCCTCGTGATCCGAGATCCTGTATGCTTCTGGCCAGTTGGAGAAATAGTCCATGGACACCAGAATGTAGCGGTTACCTCGAAGTATGCAGGGTAGTGTTCCGGTTGACCGAGGTTGGCGTCAGGTCCCAGGGGACCGGGGAATGGAATGCGGGCGGCGTGCGAAGTGTCCCACTACATTGCTCGGCCACCCATCTAGGCACGCCCTCATGCCTACAAAACATATGTATGATGCAAGCACATTGAACCAATGATTCACATATTAAAGACGCGCTTATCTGTGTAAGACACGTGATGTATGCACAATAGCCAATCACAAAGCTCACAATAAAAGACGTCATAAAAGTGAGTACGCACTGGCGAATCACAAAACTCAAAAAGCAAAGACGTCAGAAAAGAGAGCACAGTGGCCAAACACAAAACTCAAACTAGCTGTGACATCAGCACAACGAATCACAGGCCAAATAAAACTAGAACAGCACTAGAGGCCATAAAACAAAAGAAAGAGGCTTTTCTATGCCAAATAAATTGCAAAAATAACAATACACTGCAAAAATCTAAACACTGCACTAATAATATACATGATGGCGATAAAATCTTCAAGTGTGGTGAATGAGTGGCAGATTATGCAAAGGAAAGCCACGACCTGGAAAGACCACATGGACAGGCACACCAAAACTTGCTGATGCGAAGACTGACAGCATGAGATTCAAAGTCTTGGAACGACGGAATCAGCAGCAAAGCAGTCGAGTTGCGTCGGTGACGGCTTAAAAAGTCCAGACTTGAAGCACGGACGGAGTCGGTGACGGCTTGAAGTCTTACGGGGACACGCTGGTGAGGCAGGTTCGGCATAAAAAGCTTGAAAAAAGCCCTAAAAGCAGCTTGAAGAAAGCAACGTAGACGTGTAGTAGCGTAGCAGCTTGCGTCGGTGACGGGTTAGCAGGTAACCAGGAGGCGATGAAAGTAGCTGGAGTAGCTGGCGACGAGCATGCAGGACACTCGGGGCCAGGATTTGTAGAGTCGACTCCATCCACAGCGGTCACCATATATGTACTAGGTAAATTTTGGTGCTAGTACTGAGTATAGGTGGCCAAGGAAATGCCAAGGAAATGCCCAGCAAGGCTAGGCGGACACGGACTGGGAATGTAGGAGTGGTTGCTGGCCGGATCAGGTCACGGCCAGGGCTGGCGTCTGGAGACAAAGGGTGTGAGGCTTGCCCTCACACCACGTGGCTGACAGAGACTGGCGTCAGATTCCGGGGGACCGGAGAATGGAATGCGGGCGGCGGGCGAAGCGTCCCGCCACAACCTCAACTAAACACATCTGCATACTTCACCACCAACTTCTCCATCTTCCTCACATGGCCAGGAGTCAGCTTGGCGGCACTCCTCGCCGCTAAATCCACCAAATGCGTGGGCAGTGCGTGCGCCACTTCATCTGCGCCCCTGCCCGCTCCACTCGGGCAGCTGTCCAACGCTGTCTCGTGTCCTCGGGGTGATGTGGTGACGCTTCCGTTCCCTCCTTCCTTCGAGGCTCGGCATCGAAGCCCCAGTCTTTTCTCGGCGACGACAGGACCTGCTACAGGGCCCTCCACCTGTTCAACTGCGCCTCTTCACCACGTACCTTCATCCTTCCGAAGTCGATACAGGCTGCACTCTGAACCAGGAAATCCACCCCCAGCAAACAGGTTTCCTTCATGTCGGCGACGTAGACTGGTAACTCTTTTCCGACGCGACCCACCGCAATCTTGGACGTCACAGGCCCACGGAAAGTCACACAGTGGCCAGTGACATCACACAACTGCCGGCCCAAAACAGGAAGGTCTTGAGCCGCTACCACCTCCTCCCTGACGAATGACCTCTCAGCGCCGTTGTCCACCATGAGACGACACGGGCGGCCATCCACTGCACCCGCGCTGCAGGTGCAGCAGCACAGCAGCACTTTACAGAGATGGGGTCCTGGGAAGATTCGGCTGAGGAGCGGCCCCCGACCCCAGCCCGGCCGCGTTTCTCCCAACCAACACAGCGTCCTTCAGCTGCTGGCAGGAATCGCGGCGGTGACCCGGCTGTCCGCAGTTCCAACAGCAGGCCCTGAGAGGGGAGCGATTGCACAAGTCATCCAGCGAGCGCGTCTTCCGCCCACTCCGACACTCACTCCTGTGATGGTCGCGCTGATCACACTTCCAGCAAGCGCCACGGAACTCACCAGGGCTAGCGACGCTCTTCTTTCGTGGCGGCGCTGGCTGCACCTGCATGCGGCGGGCACGGAAGTGGCGGCAGGGTGTGGCCAGGGCAGGGCTAGACGCTGCCGCCCTCCCTGTGGTGTACAGGAAGGTCTCAAACTCCATGGACTTCGCCAAACTGTAGAAACGCAACAAGCCTCACTCAGCAGATACGGTAATGACAGTGTACTAATAATTAACAACCAGACAACCGGAAAATACTAGTATAGCTTCCCTCTCCACCACACCGTGCAATGGTACAATAGACACTACTGTCACCATCGAACCTTGTAAGATTCACTAGCGTGTAGCTACTTATATTTCTTTATTGTGCAATAAGTGACACTCTTCTCCACCTCACTGGCCTCTCTTCGTCAGCTGCGAGCAACAAGGTGGCAAGAAGTATTCAAATTCCTTGTCGAGGTCTCTTCTCCGGCCATGTTGACAATCAACGTTCAGTACGGACTCCGTTTTTGTAACGTCATTGTTAGACGGGGAACGAAGACGGAATCGGTGAAAACGGACTAATGTGAGCCGGGCTTTAAAGTGAGTGGCTCGCGCCGCCACTCTGCAGCAGGCTCCCTCCCGCCTGCGGCTCAGCATGCTGCAGCCTCTCTGAGGCTTCTTGCCATGGTGTCCCAAGAAGTGTATGGTGGCCACCCTCTGTTTCAAGGAGGCTCACTGGCAACAGGGAGCCTCTGGCGAGTACGAACTGACCGCCGAGTGTGGAGTGAAGGTCCTGGCGAGGCTTAGACACCTGGTGGCAAATCTACCCATCAAGGTGAAGAAGTGGACTAAGGGGAGGTGTAGAAGGTTCAAGTGATCAGCTAGTTTCAAGTGACCAAGTGCGCACGCAGCCCCATTTTTACTACCAGACATACGATGCATTCACTCCCACCCACAGCAACGCAACGGTGTCATGCTAAATCTCTCCCGGGTGACGCATGCGGGTGACGCCACTGCGCATGCGCACCATATTGAGACGACAGTATCAAAATATCATCCACGTATTTTAAATATTTTTACGCATTATCGACTACTTACTGACGTTTTATTGACGTTACTATTGCTTCATTGTATGTGGATATGTTAGGATGGGAATGGAGCAAGTAAACAAGAGCAGTGAGTGATAACAGAGCACCAAAACTTTCTCCCTGTGCAAGTATCAAGTCCTACCACCATGTTATGTATTTTACGCATTATCAGCATGTTTCATTGCCTGTGGAATCTTTCAAGATAGCAATGCAGCAAATAAACAAGAGTAATGAATCAGATAAAGCAAATAAACAAGAGTAATGAAAGCACCAAAATCTTCTCCCTTTGCATATATCAAGTCCTACCACCTTGTTTTATGTTTAAATATCCCACAGACAATCTAGCCAATAAAACTCCATAACGATGTTGATAATACGTGAAATACATCAATATAAAACGTGTTGGTAGGACTTGACACTTGCACTGGGAGAAAGTTTTGGTGCTGTCATCACCCTTCTCTTGTTTACTTTCTGCATTACTATCCTAACATATCTACATACAATGAAGCGATAGTAATTTGTCAATAAAACCTCAAGTAGTTGATAATGCGTAAAAATATGTGAAATACCTGGGTGATGTTTTAATGCTGTCGTCTCGATATAGTGTGCACGTGCAGTAGTGTCACCTGAGAGAAATTTGGATCCGGGAGAGATCTGGCACCAACTCGCCTCTGATTCACGATGTCGTTGGGGACACTCCCTTAGAATGCAACGATCTGTGAGACTCGAGCAGCGAGGACATTCCCGTGGAGGAGGACCTGGGCCCGAAGACTCCCATCCCCTGCATCGCAGAGGTCAGCGAAGGAGCTGATAGGGAGTGGATGACTTTCTTCAGCCCCTTCACTGGCAGGACGCTGTGGCTTCCTCACCACAGCGAGGAGGAGGCCGCAGAGAGATGGCGAGGCCTCGGGCGTGGACCAGCGAGGATGACTTAGTCATACCGAGGAGGACGCCGCGGCGAGGTGGTGAGGCCCCGGGACGTGGACCAGCGAGGACGACTTCCTCAGTCTCCGCGCCCTGCGCATCGTGGCCTGTGGTGGAAAGGCCGCAGCTTCCCGAGGGTCCTCACTGGTGGGAGCAAGCCAGCGTTGGTACTGCTACTGCTGCTGCTGCTGCTGTGACCCCTCCCTGCTGAGCCAACCAAACAGTAGGACACCAGCCTGCTTCCTCCAGACTGGAACCTCCCTGCTTTCCCAGGATGCAGTGCCGCGCCTCACCACCATGGTGAGGCAGACACAAGACTGCTCGAGGTGCCTGCCTACCGGCGGCGTGGTGGGGCATCAAGGGGCAGCACAGGGTGGTGGTGGCGCCTCTTCCTCACTGTTGTGGCGGGCCTGGCTTACATGATCTTTGTCCCATGCCTCGTCACCCAGGACGACAACTTCCTGGAAACCATCAGTGGATGGGTGGATGGTTGGATGCGGATATGGTTGAGTGGTTAAGCGGATGGATGGATGTGGCTGAGTGGGTGGGTCGGTGAGTGGATGAATTTCATCTTTGTGCTTCCTTCACTAAGCCTTTAGTCAAAACATCTGGGTCTAGAGACATTTTGAGGACCAAATGGTTTTAGTATCAAGTGACCTGTGGCCCAAATATCCTGAGGCCTTTGCGGTTTAGGTCTACTTAGCCTGATGATCACCTGACGCGAGGCCCCTATCACGTGAGTATCTTTCACCTCAGTACTAAATGACTTGTTCACCTTTGCTGTAGTTTACATTGATTCAGAGAGAGATTGTAGTCAGAAACGTAGGAGAATGTTTCTAGGATCCAAATTACTAATTGAAATGTGCGTAACCAGCAACAACTTGGAGGGTTTCCACCATGCCCTTCAGAACTCTGTAACGCAAATCCACCCTAACTTTTGGTTTCTTATGAAATTAATGAAAAAGGAAGTTCTTGCAAATAAGAAAAGAATTAACTTTAAACAGTATGTTTCGGTATGTAAGCCAACAACTGTCACTTAGAGCATTAAAAGTCTCATTGAAAAATATGAACCGAATGAAAAGATATGCTTTCCATTGTGCTGTGGCTCATCATCTAAAGTTATTTTAGATATTCTAGTATATACCTTCTGAATCCTTTGTAGAAAAAATTATATATATATATATATATATATATATATATATATATATATATATATATATATATATATATATATATATATATATATATATATATATATATATATATATATATATATATATATATATATATATATCATACAACGTATTTGGCTTACGAAAAATGTCATTCGACCAAAAAATAGCTCATTTCTTCTATTTTGCTTACGACGGCTGGCTTGGCGTATGACCAACTCGTGACTTGGGTGAATGCAGAATTTATTATTGTTTTGTGACTTCACGAGTATATTTGGTAATGGTAAATATTATGTTATGCATTATGGGTAAAAAGGCATTGTTTATACGCTTTTTACTACACTTTTAAGTGACGTTCCTTTTTTACTGGGGGTGGATTTCAAGAATAACGTCTTGCCATCCGACCATTTTTTGCTTCCCACGGCGATTTTGGAACGCATTATGGTACGTGCACCAGTGTGTGTGTGTGTGTGTGTGTGTGTGTGTGTGTGTGTGTGTACATGACGAAAGCTGCAAAAAAAGCATTAGGCATACATGTGGCGCAAAGCCTATTGCACCTATATCCACTTACCACCTCCATCCATAATCTAATTCTCATTTAAGTTTCCTGTTAACTCATTACTAACAACCTGATTCCTTATTCTTGCTTCAAAAAATATTCCCATGCAGTTATTACCACTACATAAACTTGATCCTCAGAATGTCCTTACTGACCAAACAAGTCGCCTTAGTGCCGCCAAACTTCCAGCCAATGGCGATGAGTGTTAACTGACGTGATGAAGTCTGTTATTATCCTGAGTACCAATGACCTTAGAAACAAGTTACTTGCACCCTCATGACGGTCCGTTAGAGAGGGCGCTGAGATTGAAGGCGCTATCACATGGACATTTTCTGGTGTCTTTTATTGGTATCTTGCCACAGGTACGGGTGGCAGAGTGCGCGTCCAATCACACGCATAACAGAGGTTGTCGGCATCCTCACAGATCAAAACAAACAAGATGGACCGTGAGCACAGGAGACGCTTTGCACAAATTGTACTTAATTTTTACATTGTGGCTTATATTCAGAAAAAAAAAATAAAAAATACCAGGCATTATAGGTCCCACGCTGGGATACTTCTCCTTCAGGGCTTCTGCTATTTTACTGAAAATTTCTCTCTTCACTTTTCTCTTCGCATAATCTTCATCTCTGGTGTCCCACAGACACTTTTTTCTTTTCTTGATAGAGCTCACAGAGGATCCAAATTGCATTCTTCGACCAAATAACTTCCTCACAACAGCTGAGAGAATGTAAACAAGGACGCCAGTACTGGCTTTAAGATGACGATCATTGGCCCGTGTGAAAGCGCCTTAAGAGTGCACTGGGAGGGCCTTGTAGGTAGAGTTGTGACAGGCGAGACGTTATGAGACTTTGTGGAGAGAGAGAGAGAGAGAGAGAGAGAGAGAGAGAGAGAGAGAGAGAGAGAGAGAGAGAGAGAGAGAGAGAGAGTATGGGTTGGAGGAGTTTTTGAGGTGGTACGGTCTGTAGAGGAAAACGATTAAGAGGTTAAGGGAAAAGGCATACGAGTAGGTTAGGGAAGCTGAAAGGGAATGAGTAGTGAAAGGCTCTTGATGTGAAGGAAAGGAAGGAAAAGAAGGTTGTATAGAAGGGATGAAGGAAGGAAGGAGAAAGGAAGACTCGAGGGAGGGCTGAATTGCTTGAAAGGGGAAAGGGAAGGGAAGGGGGATGGAAGGAACTGTTAGAAGGAAGAGTATTACACATATTATGTTTGAGGGGAGGAAGGGGAACAATTTGCCTGAAGGGAAGAAGGCCAGGGGAGGGTCCTGTCAGCTGGTTGGGTTAGTGAGCCATCGCATGCTTGATTAACAATTATTCATCCTCTGCCTGTCTAGTATCATCAGTAGTACGCTATGCAGTATGTGCGCTTCACTGCACATACTGCAGGAAGTACATGCAAACCAGTTTTGAAAAGGCCACACTAAATGTGAATAACTTGTCGCTTGTACGTACAAAATTTACATAGACCATGAACATCGATATTTAAATTAATAACATTACAATTAAATATACACTGCAAGTTATTGAGTAAGAGTAAAGAAGCATTGCATAAAATAATTGTATTCAACGAAGCAGGAGCAGCAGTCTCTGTCACGTTCATTGCATGTGTGCGCCACCCTCAGGCAACTCCCGGAGTGGTGTGTGGAAGCAGCAGTGTCCCTGAGGCTTTGCACGGAAATCTTTTCAGTAATCCACACGATGGAGACATCATAGTGTCATGGAAGGGGATTGAAGTTGTTTTTCTCCGATCTTTGCAGGCAATAAACAAACTTGCATGGAGGAACAGATATATTGAAGCTCCATCGCATCAAGCAGACTCAGTCTCTGAACCAGTGATTCTCAAACTGTGCGCCGCGGCGCAGAAGTGCACTGCTTAATTTTCATGGACAGGTATACACTACTCTGACTGTAGAGTTAGTGCACCGTCAAAGTCTAAGTTATATCATTAGTGCGCCAATAAGCAATAAAGTTTTGAGAACCTCTGCTCTGAACACTCCTTCAATACCATCACCCAAGGGGCAACGCCACTCTTCCACTCTGGGCCCGTCCATGCCATCAGTGACGCTCACTGCTTCTTTCTCCAGTCGCGGCAACCGCCACCTCTTTATGTGCTGGGTGAGCCTATCTTTGCCTTCAGTGGTGTGCACTGCTTTCTTTGATGCCCCATCAGTGGCGTCCACTGCTTTCTCAGATGATAGGACGTTAGCCCCATAAGTGGCGTGCACTACCTTCTTCTATACTGAATGTAGTGCACCAACCCTCTCAGTGGCGTGCATCCACTGGATGGGCCACCAACCCCCTCAGTCGCGTCCTCTCCCTGAATGGGGCCATCAACCTCTTCAGTAGCGTGCACTCCCTGAATGTGGCCACCAACCCCCCTCAGTGGCGTGTACTCACTGAATGTGGCCACCAATCCCCCCAGTAACGTGCACTCTGAATGTGGCCACCAACCCCCATAGTGGCGTGCATTCACTGAATGTGGCCACCAATCCCCTCAGTGGCGTGCACTCTGAATGTGGCCACCAATCCCCTCAGTGGCGTGCACTCACTGAATTGGCTCACCAATCCCCACCAGTGGTATGCATTCACTGAATGTGGCCATCAACCCCCTCAGTGGCGTGCACTCTGAATGTGGCCACCAATCCGCCCAGTGGCGTGCACTCACTGAATGTGGCCACCAATCCCCTCAGTGGCGTGCACTCTGAATGTGGCCACCAATCCGCCCAGTGGCGTGCACTCACTGAATGTGGCCACCAATCCCCTCAGTGGCGTGCACTCACTGAATATGGCCACCAATCCCCTCAGTGGCGTGCACTCACTGAATGTGGCCACCAATCCTCTCAGTGGCGTGCAATCACTGAATATGGCCACCAATCCCCTCAGTGGCGTGCACTCACTGAATGTGGCCACCAATCCCCTCAGTGGCGTGCACTCACTGAATGTGGCCACCAATCCTCTCAGTGGCGTGCACTCACTGAATGTGGCCACCAATCCTCTCAGTGGCGTGCACTCACTGAATGTGGCCACCAATCCTCTCAGTGGCGTGCACTCACTGAATGTGGCCACCAATCCCCCCAGTGGCGTGCACTCACTGAATGTGGCCACCAATCCTCTCAGTGGCGTGCAATCATTGAATGTGGTCACCAATCCCCCCAGTGGCGTGCACTCACTGAATGTGGCCACCAATCCTCTCAGTGGCGTGCAATCATTGAATGTGGTCACCAATCCCCCCAGTGGCGTGCACTCACTGAATGTGGCCACCAATCCCCCCAGTGGCGTGCACTCACTGAATGTGGCCACCAATCCCCCCAGTGGCGTGCACTCACTGAATGTGGCCACCAATCCCCCCAGTGGCGTGCACTCACTGAATGTGGCCACCAATCCTCTCAGTGGCGTGCAATCATTGAATGTGGTCACCAATCCCCCCAGTGGCGTGCACTCACTGAATGTGGCTACTAGTCCCCTCAGTGGCGTGCACTCACTGAATGGGGCCACCAATCCCCACAGTGGCGTGCACTCACTGAATATGGCCACCAATCCCCTCATTGGCGTGCACTCACTGAATATGGCCACCAATCCCCTCACTGGCGTGCACTCATTGAATGGGGCCGCCACCCACCGTCATAATCTTGTTGGTTCTTGAGACTGTTCAGCGACTTGAGAACAGCTGGCTTGGGTGACGTAGGGAATATTGAAGTGAAATGAAAAAATTATTCATGGTAATTTGCTGAGAGGATGTTCTAATAAAATGACAAGAGCAGTGTTGTGTTTAATATTGAACTCACTGTCATTACCTTCTTTTATGGCAATTGGGATCATTGAAGATAATAAAATGGGTTTAATGAAAACAGCTTAAAGAAAAAGAAAAACTGGTAAAAAATGTGTCGGGTAGAAGTTACTAGACATTATATTATTATTATTATTATTATTATTATTATTATTATTATTATTATTATTATTATTATTATTATTATTATTATTATTATTATTATTATTATCATTATTATTATTATTATTATTATTATTATTATTATTATTATTATCATCATTATCTTTATTATTATTATTATCATTATTATTATTATTATTATTATTATTATTATTATTATTATTATTATTATTATTATTATTATTATCATTATTATTATTATTATTATTATTGTTGTTATTATTATTATTATTATTATTATTTCAAATCGTGATCTACACAATGAGGGGAATAAGCAGTGAAATTAATGAACTGAATAAATTTAAACCTAACCTAACCTGGTCTAATCCTCAAATGAAAAGGCTAATGTTAGTTTAATATTATCTTGAATATCTCCAGAATGGCTCAGTAGGCGGGATGGACCATCATGGAGGTTCGCCTGAGGGAGTCGTGGCCATCCCAGGCGTTCCATCTGATCTCATCGACGGCTGTAGAGGCAAAGTTATACTGGTGGCCATTTAGGTTGGAATCGTAGCAATTGTGATACCACCAAGCCCCGTAAGACCTGAAAGGTGAAAGACTCGGTCACACAATCTAGTACTGGAAGTAATAGTAGGTTATTGACAAAAAAAAAAAAAAAAAAAAAAAAAAAAAAAAAAAGAAATATTACGCATGCATACATCCACTTTTGATGAGAAATGTGTGAATGTTTTTTTTTTTTCTTAGGAAATATTCAAGTTCCTCAGACAAAAAAAAAAAAAAAAAAGGGAAATTAGCTTCAAAATGTCTTTTCTTTTTCTTACCTATGCAGTGATGAAATCTTTAAGAATTTTCATGTGGCAAAAAACATTTGAAATTGAGAAACTAATTTCAACGCCTGCGTACATAAAAAAAAAATAAAATAAAATAAAAAAATAAAAAATAAATAAATAAATAAATAAATAAATAAATGTTCTTATAGTTTGTGAAAGACTTCGATGTGTTTAGTATGATTACAAGCCCAAGTCAACATAGGCTGGTTTGATTGCTGCTCGCCCACTGTGCTGAATTTTTCAGCTATCCTTGTCCACACTTTCTTTTTTTTTTCAGCAGGAGCATTCTCTCGTCTGTCTTCTTATTGTGGAGGATGCCTTATCTAAACTATGAGCTGCACCAGGTAGTCCCTTGTCACCACACCATGGGGTTTGAGCATTTACCCAGATTATTCATATCAGGAGGAGGCAGTAGACACCTGCCGAAACGATAATTACTCCCAGTGAGGTCTAAAGCACTGTTCAGAGGGTGCTGTGAACTTATCATTAAACCCAGCTGTGACCTCACTGAACGTTTCCCTTTGTGTCTCACAACACAAGGGGGTAGTCACAGCCTGCCCTCTAAAGACAACTCTCTTCCTCCACACAAAACTACAAGCACCTAATAACACACACACCCTTTACTCAAAAATTTTAAAATCATGGCGACTCCTCCACCAGCCTCGGAGTCCCCATCAGTCCCCAACCTCTTCTCCTGTTTTTCTCACCCCCCCAGCTGCTAACCCTGTACAAGGGCCTTATCCGTCCATGTATGGAGTATGCTTCACATGTCTGGGGGGGTGCCACTCATACTGCTCTTCTAGACAGGGTGGAATCAAAAGCTTTTCGTCTCATCAATTCCTCTCCTCTAACTGACTGTCTTCAGCCCCTCTCTCACCGCCGCAATGTTGCATATCTAGCTGTCTTCTACCGCTATTTTCATGCCAACTGCTCTTCTGATCTTGCTAACTGCATACCTCCCCTCCTTCCGCGGCCTCGCTGCACAAGACTTTCTTCTTTCTCTCACCCCTATTCTGTCCACCTCTCTAACGCAAGAGTTAACCAGTATTCTCAATCATTCATCCCTTTCTCTGGTAAACTCTGGAACTCCCTGCCTTCTTCTGTATTTCCAGCTTCCTATGACTTGAATTCCTTCAAGAGGGACGTTTCAAGACACTTATCCACCAATTTTTGACCACTGCTTTGACCCTTTTATGGGACTGGCATTTCAGTGGGCATTTTTTTTTATTAGATTTTTGTTGCCCTTGGCCAGTATCCTTCCTACATAAAAAAAAAAAAAAATCAAGGAAGGTGTAGGTCAGACGAAAAAAAAAAAAAAATCTGGTCAAGTAAGTGGTGGTGTGACCACAGCTTTACTGGAGAGAATGGTGTGCTGAGAGTCGCCTATGGTAAACAAATCGCAAATCTGGCGCCAGACAGCCAACCATATTATGTATTTACATTGTGTATATAATTATATGAATGTATTTATTATTCGATCAGTCACTAAAAGTATTATTATATATTACACAATGTGTATTGTAACACTAATGTGTGGAAAATGCTTTGATTATGAAGTTTTCCAAACGTATACTGTATGTTTGCCAGGGTACCAACCTAGCCCGAAATATCCCTAAGGCAGGGAAAGGGATCGGGTGCATGTGTGACAAAATTTGTTGAGTGGATGGGGGTCCCCATCTAAAGGAAGGGGAAGGGAAAGGGGAAAATAGCAGGGTTGATTTGGTTTGGGAATAGAGAGAAGTCAAAATTAGGCTAAATGACTGAACCCCTTAATACTGTCTTGCGTTGAGCCGAAGCCTACTCAATACTCGCACCGCGGCGCAGTTTTTCGTGTTCCTGTCCCGATCAACGTCATGGATGGAGAAAGCTACAGCGTTGTGGTTGATTAGTGCATCGCCTGCGTCTCCAGTGAACCTGCAACCACACAACAAGCATGACACACATACAGACACACACATGAAAGTGCTGAAGTAATATCAGTGTCGCAACCCAAGGAACACCAAGAGAAGATAAACGCGAAAGAAGGAAAGATATACAACAAGAATGGAAAAGCGAAGAGAGGTAGAGAGAAGAAACGAAAGACGAAAGAAGGAAGGCAGAAGGAAGAAATGAAGGAGGAGGAACATAGATCACTGCTACATGAAGCATCACAACCAAGATGTTTATCAGAGTTTCTTTCATGACCTGTTTGAACAAAGTGAGGGTCTGTACAGTACATACAATTTGGCACCAAGGTAATAGAAAGGCGGCCCTTCCACACGGAGGTAGCCATACTTAGCGAAACCCTGTTCTCCATCATAATCTTCCAAATCAATTCGTAACTCGTGCAGTCCCGTGGGGGTCAGCGCGTGAATAGGGTCGAGACCAAGCCAGAATTCACCTCCCGTGTCAGCGAAACCCAACTGGTACTCCTTGAACGTCCTGTAGAATCTCTCACGGTTGGAGTCGTTGCTTCTTCGCTGCACCACGGTCCACCCCTCCCCGTCGATGGTCTGCTCACAGTAGGCATTCACGCGGAAGTAGGGTCGGTTAGGGAAATGGTGTATCTGGCGCACGCCGCTTACGTTGTCTCCGGAAACCAGTAAGTCCTTGCAGTGGCGCGGCGGAGACTTCCACGTGTTGATTTCATGCTTCACCTTCTTCACCATTGCCCTCGCCTCCTGCACCGTAACAAGAGAGAGAGAGAGAGAGAGAGAGAGAGAGAGAGAGAGAGAGAGAGAAAATTTATCTCCCAAGATGACGGCGCAGACACATGCGCACACCATCAGCGAAGATTTATACTATTACTACTACTATTACTACAACTACTATTACTACTGCTACTACTACTACTATTACTACTACTACTACTATTGCTGCTGCTACTACTACTACTACTACTACTACTACTACTACTACTAATAATAATAATAATAATAATAATAATAATAATAATAATAATAGTAATAATAATAATAATAATAATAATAATTATTATTATTATTATTATTATTATTATTATTATTATTATTATTATTATTATTATTATTATTATTATTATTATTATTATTATTATTATTATTATTATTA
>NC_087161.1:7457500-7487500 GCF_035594125.1 Scylla paramamosain
CAAGGAGGCATACATTCCTCACTCTTTTTCTCGTCCTAAACCTTCTAAACCTTGGTTTAACACAGCTTGTTCTCGTGCTATACATGATAGAGAAGTGGCCCACAAAAGGTACTTAAGCCTTCCATCACCAGAATCTCATGCACTTTATATTTCTGCCCGGAACCATGCCAAGTCTGTTCTCCAACTAGCCAAAAACTCCTTCATTAACAGAAAATGTCAAAACCTTTCAAGATCTAACTCCCCTCGTGATTTCTGGCATCTAGCCAAAAATATCTTCAATAACTTTGCTTCTTCTTCTTTCCCTCCTCTATTTCAACCAGATGGCACCACTGCTATCACATCTATTTCTAAAGCTGAACTCTTTCCTCATACCTTTGCTAAAAACTCTACCTTGGACGATTCTGGGCTTGTTCCTCCCTCTCCTCCACCCTCTGACTACTTCATGCCACCTATTAAAATTCTTCGCAATGATGTTTTCCATGCCCTCGCTGGCCTAAACCCTCGGAAGGCTTATGGACCTGATGGGGTCCCTCCTATTGTTCTCCGAAACTGTGCCTCCGTGCTTGCACCTTGCCTAGTCAAACTCTTTCAGCTCTGTCTGTCAACATCTACCTTTCCTTCTTGCTGGAAGTTTGCCTACATTCAACCTGTTCCTAAAAAGGGTGACCGTTCTAATCCCTCAAACTACCGTCTTATTGCTTTAATTTCCTGCCTATCTAAAGTTTTTGAATCTATCCTCAACAGGAAGATTCTTAAACATCTATCACTTCACAACCTTCTATCTGATCGCCAGTATGGGTTCTGTCAAGGCTGCTCTACTGGTGGTCTTCTGGCTTTCCTCACTGAGTCTTGGTCATCCTCTTTTAGAGATTTTGGTGAAACTTTTGCTGTTGCCTTGGACAAATCAAAAGCTTTTGATAGAGTCTGACACAAAGCTTTGATTTCAAAACTACCCTCCTACGGTTTCTATCCTTCTCTCTGTAACTTCATCTCAAGTTTCCTTTCTGACCGTTCTATTGCTGCTGTGGTAGACGGTCACTGTTCTTCTCCTAAATCTATTAACAGTGGTGTTCCTCAGGGTTCTGTCCTGTCACCCACTCTCTTCTTATTATTCATTAATGATCTTCTAAACCAAACTTCTTGTCCTATCCACTCCTACGCTGATGATACCACCCTGCACTTTTCCACGTCTTTTCATAGACGTCCAACCCTTCAGGAGGTAAACATATCACGCAGGGAAGCCACAGAACGCCTGACTTCTGATCTTTCTAAAATTTCTGATTGGGGCAGAGCAAACTTGGTATTGTTCAATGCCTCAAAAACTCAATTCCTTCATCTATCAACTCGACACAACCTTCCAGACAACTATCCCCTCTTCTTCAATGACACTGAACTGTCCCCCTCTTCTACACTGAACATCCTCGGTGTGTCCTTTTCTTATAATCTGAACTGGAAACTTCACATCTCATCTCTAGCTAAAACAGCTTCTATGAAGTTAGGTTTTCTGAGACGTCTCCGCCAGTTTTTTCTCACACCCCCCAGCTGCTAACTCTGTACAAGGGCCTTATCCGTCCATGTATGGAGTATGCTTCACATGTCTGGGGGGGTGCCACTCATACTGCTCTTCTAGACAGGGTGGAATCAAAAGCTTTTCGTCTCATCAACTCCTCTCCTCTAACTGACTGTCTTCAGCCTCTCTCTCACCGCCGCAATGTTGCATATCTAGCTGTCTTCTACCGCTATTTTCATGCTAACTGCTCTTCTGATCTTGCTAACTGCATGCCTCCCCTCCTTCCGCGGCCTCGCTGCACAAGACTTTCTTCTTTCTCTCACCCCTATTCTGTCCACCTCTCTAACGCAAGAGTTAACCAGTATTCTCAATCATTCATCCCTTTCTCTGGTAAACTCTGGAACTCCCTGCCTGCTTCTGTATTTCCACCTTCCTATGACTTGAATTCCTTCAAGAGGGAGGTTTCAAGACACTTATTCATCAATTTTTGACCACTGCTTTGACCCTTTTATGGGACTGGCATTTCAGTGGGCATTTTTTTTATTAGATTTTTGTTGCCCTTGGCCAGTGTCCTTCCTACATAAAAAAAAAAAAAAAAAAAAAAAAATATATATATATATATATATATATATATATATATATATATATATATATATATATATATATATATATATATATATATATATATATATATATAAATTCACCTTCATAATTATATAAGTAGTAACACATAATAATTATAGGAATATTTCACGTGTTTCATCATGTGGATTAATCAAAAGTTGTTTTGTATTGATTTTTTAAAGTATTTTCCTGCCTAAAACAAAGATGGTGGAACACTGGTGGAACGCAACAACGGAGTGTCTCAGAGTGGCGGTGCTTGTGGTGAGTGTCCTTTGTTCTCTGTTCTTTTCCCTCCTTTCCGAGCTGGTTCTGTAATTACACATTGTTTATGTTTGCTGTTGTTGTTGTTGCTACTATTACTACTACTACTACTACTACTACCACTACTACTACTATCATTGCTACTGCTCTTACTGAACTACTACTACTACTACTACTACTACTACTACTACTACCATTAATACTGCTCTTACTGAACTACTACTACTGCTACTGCTTCTACTACTACCACCGCCGCCAGTGCTGCTGCTCTTGCTGATAGTACTACTACTACTACTACTACTCCTACTATGACTACTCAAATAAAAAAAATGAATAAATATGGATGGATACGTAGATGGAGAATTGTTGTTGTTGTTGTTGTTGTTGTTGTTGATGATGATGATGATGTTTCACTAACTTTGCGTTGCAGTTTTACCCGTTCATCTTCATGTCTGAGGACGGTCCCCCCTACAAGGTCACAGGCTCCATGAAGGAAGTGCTGGACATCATCGCCAGAAAACTCAGTTTCTGGTAAGCGACCTATAAAATTATATTCATATCGAGTATTGCAGTGACATTACCAGGAACGTTGAACTGAAGACGCGAAATTATCAAGATACCACAGGAAGACTAATGTCGATGAACACTCATTTAATATAACGTATGGTAAAAATTTAGGTGTAAAGTGTCAATATTCATGGAAATAAGTTTGTCTTTTGAAAAAAAAAAAAAAAAAAAAAAAATATATATATATATATATATATATATATATATATATATATATATATATATATATATATATATATATATATATATATATATATATATATATATATATATATATATATATATATATATATATATATATATATATATATTAGAAATTGGTAGGTTTAATTTGTTCTCTTGTAACCCCGACAGCTCTCATCACTGCTTGACTGTACCTTCAACACCCTTTATCCCTGCCTCACTGTACCCTCAACAGCTCTCACTCCTACCTCACTGTACCCTCAACACCCTTCGTCCCTGCCTCACTGTACCCTTAACAGCTCTCATCCCTGCTTCACTGTACCCTCAACAGCTCTCATTCCTGCCTCACTGTACCCTCAATACCCTTCATCCCTGCCTCACTGTACCCTTAACAGCTCTCATTCCAGCCTCACTATACACTCAAGACCCTTCATCCCTGCCTCACTGTATCCTTAACAGCTCTCATTCCTGCTTCACTGTACCCTCAACACCCTTCGTCCCTGCTTCACTGTACCCTTAACAGCTATCATTCCTTCCTCACTGTACTCTCAACAACTCTCATCCCTGCCTCACTGTACCTACAACAGCTACGAGTACGTGGTGCCAGAGGACAGGCAGTTTGGCCTCAAGATGACTAACGGGTCGTGGACGGGAATGATTGGGATCTTGGTACGCCAGGTGAGGCTCGGGAGCAGGGTATTCACTCATGGCACAACTTCTCCCTCCCACTGTTGGTGAGACCAATGTTTTGTTAACTTTTCCACTCCAATATCTCTTAATGTGAGCATAGGCAGTACAGCAACCTTTGATTTGAGGTTCTTTAGTCCCGTCTTTGCTGCATGACCATCATAAAACCAGTTTCACTTGGTAGAGGCTCATCATAACACCAAATATCGCTTTCAGGACCTTGTTTTGAGAAGTGCTGTCCCAAATACCCTGTCTACTTTTTTTCTTCTTATTGATCTCAGAAATTCTACTAACATACAGTGTTTGAAAATTACAGTAGGTAAATGTACATATGTTAGACTAATTTACTCGCACGCATTTTCATTCATTTATTTAATTTTAATTGATTTTTTTTTTTTTCTCTTTTTGAGGGAGGTGGAAATGCACACCATGGCACAAATGGCCTTTACACCACGTCTGTTCTATCTCAGTTTGAGAAAACATAAACAGAAAATATAAGTACACAAAACTATAAAGGGAGATGATCGTCAAGTCTTCTTTTATTTCGCTTTATTCAAATTAGGGGTCCGTGACAGCCATTATCTACAATACTAACCCTTGACTGATTTTATCTTCAAGTCATAACATTTCCTTTACGTCAATGTATCTAACTGTCTCCTGGTCGGGGCAGGAGGCCAACATGACCGGCGTGGTGCTGGGGTTGGACGGAGAGAGGACCTCGGAGGTAGACTTCAGCGATTTCCTCTACATTGATCAACAGAGAATCGTACACAAGCGACCGGTGCTGGAGTCTGACATGGCAGGATTTTTGAAGCCGTATACAGCCGCGGTAAGAGTTAAACAAATGCTGGGAATGATAATGATAATTCTCTCTCTCTCTCTCTCTCTGATCCCCACACGAGGTACCTCCGGCAGTCATGGGGGATGGTCCTGGTGGCGCTGGTGGCGGTGGCGCTAACAATACTACTAACAAGTGCTTTGCCTCCCCTGCCTCGCCTGTCCTCGTAAGTACACCAGCGAAACGCGCACACACACACACACAAACACCAGTACCGCAACCACACGCTCTTTTGTCACGATCAGACACTTCTCTTGTGTAATTAATCGCTTGAAAGAAATTCCATGAACATCAAGATGCATCATGAACCCCGGTTCTGTGTTAGGTCGCCCGGCAGTTCAAGGAAAGAAACGTGGAGTGTGGTGAGCGACGCTAGTTTTTGGAGCTTCGCCTTACCCGTAGCTCAGTGTGAGTGTTACCATCCAGAAACACAAAAACCTTTACTGGTGTGTATCTTGAGGCTCCAGTCATAATCTTGCTGTCACCTTCACATATAAGGCCATATTCTGAAACACTTCTGCTCCACATCTCCGCTACTTTCAAAAGACTCTAGTCACAGTCCAGTGAAAGTGATTTTTTATTTTTTTTTTTTATTATGGTTCTAATGACATATTGATAAGATTTTTACATTATCATTATCAGAAAAAAAAAAAAAAACTCATGAGAACCCGGCTAATCCCTACTGTTGTTGCCTTGGAAAATAGTCGTGGTGAGAAAGCAAAGCGTTTCCGAATACGGGGCATATATACAGCTGTTACTCTGCCATTTCATAATTTCCTTGTGTCACCGTCTCGCTAACTTGCGTAGTTTTTAAAACCTTGCATTTCTGACCACAGCGTACACATTTTCGACGCGAGGAGGAAGTCAGCAGGCGGTGGCGGGCATGTGGCTGGTGCTATCAGTAATCATCTGCACGGTGTACCGCTCAAACCTGAAAGCCATGCTGATAAAACCGCGCCTCGTCCTGCCATTCGGTAACCTCAAGGAATTAGCCGAGTCTGGCATTCCTTGTTTCACTTTCCGCGGTACCCTCCTGCACCGCAATATTGAGGTGAGGGGCGCGGTCTTCCATGAAATAGAACAGAGGTGACAGTTGGTGTAAGGATCATATTATGAAACACTTCTTCACCGCACCTCCACTGCTTTCAAATGGCTCTAATTGAAAACACGAGTTTTTAAGGATTTTTTTTTTTTCCATGGTTGAAGTAACAGATTAACAAGATTCTACATTAATAATAATAATAATAATAATAATAATAAAATATTGAGAAGTCGGTCAGTCCTTTATGTGGCCTTTGAAAATAGTTGTGGTGAGGAAGAAAGCAAAGCGTTACAAAATACGGGTTGAAGTGGTAACAATGGTGGTAATAATGATGGTGATGCAGGCAGCGGAGGAAGGTACTACCGTGTGGCACCTCAAAAGGAAACTAATAGCACATAACGACGTCGAGGGAGCCGTGGGGGATATGTCTACCGGCCAGCACGCCATGTTCACCACCTACGTCGGGCTACTCTCGGTGATACACTCCAGTTTTGTGAAGGTCAGTGACTGAAGGGACTAAAAAGGTCCGTGCAACTGACCCGCGCTTACTTCCGTGACTGTACTAATAGTGCTAGTGTTATTGCTGCTGTTGTTGTTGGTAGTAATAGTATTATAATAAAAGTAGTAGTGTAGTAGCCACATTATGAATTTATTTACTTTATTTATTTATTTACGACTATATACGTTTTATTATTTATTTTTTTTATTTTAAGAATATGCTTTAGTAAATTTCGATTGCCACAACTTGCAATACTGGTGGCAATGACAGAACACTAATACAGAGTATGGATAATTTGCTTTCTTTACTCACACAACGCTATGTACCGCACTTTTTTTTTTTTTTTCCAGACGAAGACCTGTTCCTTATACATGACTGACGACAGCTACTTTGGGCCTAGATGCCTCACCATCGCCTTCCCCAAGGGCTCTCCCCTCCGGCAGGGAGTGAACCCCATGTGAGGAGTATTTGCAGCCTCTTTTTTTTTCTCTCTCTCTTTTAGAATGCAGTACTAGCGCCTTTCTTTACTACGTAATATTGTGCTTTTAATCTGACACGTGATATGAAAATCCATTGATAATAATTCCTCTTAAGGCTGCAGCCTAGCTTTCCTCCTTTAGAGTGCAGGAGTTACTCATGTATTTCTTAATCAGTACTGTGCAGTGATAGATAACACTATGTGACTAAATTTCATTTTTGCCATAATTTTCCAGTTATTTCCATCAAAACAAAATAGAAAAAAAGTCATTTTGATCCTAAAACTTTGCTTTTATGGTTAGAAAAATGTTTACATTTTTGCCTTATTTCGTTATTGTACGGGTTACTATTGATCTTCATGTCAGGTAAAGACCTTTGCAAAATCTCAATTGCCTATCTAATTGCTTTTGAAATTTGTAAATAAATCAAAACAATGAAAGAAAGGATATAAAGTGTTCTAAAGATTTTTAATTTTAATAAGAACTGACCAGATCTAGCAAGAAATTTCTCATATTTAGAAGAATTTGCTTACATTTCAGAAATCTCAAATCTTCCAGAATGTTCTACCAGACACTTATAAATTTCTAGAACATTTTAGAACATTCTATTCAGTGTAAACATTTCCAGAATATTCTAGAACTTTCAAGAATACCATAGAAATATTGTAGAAGTATCAAGAATTTTCTAGAATTACAAGAATTTTCTAGAATGATTCAGAATATTCTGAAGTAGGTTCAATAATATTCTAAAAGGATTAAGAACATTCTGAAACACATTCTAGAAAGACTAAGAATATTCTAGAGTACTGCTTGGCAATATAAAAATAGTGCCTTGTAGACCACTAGTCACTCAATCAATGCCTGAGGAGACAATCACAAGAAATGAAATGGCATCAAGAGGCAGCAATCATTCTCCAGATGCATTCTGCTACATATGTGGTCAATTCATCAAGACAAGAGCAAAGAAGTTCTCTGTGACAGCATCTGGAAAAATGTGTGAAGCTTACAAAGCATATTTTGCTGTGCCAGTTGGGGACCAAGACAAAACCTGGGCACCTCATTTTGCTTGTAATCATTGTAAGAGAACACTAGAAGGTAAAATAGCTGTTAGTTTTTCAAGACTAAAATCCAATTAAGGGTTAAGAATACAAATAAAATAAGTTTAACAGAAATTCATACTGTTGTTCTTTTACTGGATGGTATAGAGGGGAAAACAGAGCCATGAAATTTCTTATTCCTAGAATATGGTGTGAACCTACTGATCACTCAACTGACTAAATTTTCTGCATGGTGGATCCTTTCAAACACTGATCTGGAAAAAATGCACCTGCTGTTTTCTGTCCAAACATTCCATCTTCCATTGCACCAGTACCACACAGTGCTGATCTTCGTGTACCAGCTCCTTCAGGAAAAAGTCAACTACCAGAAGAAAGCAGCAAGTCAGAAGATGAGCTAAACAGAGAAGGAGACTGACATCACAGATGCAGTTGTAGTTAGGAAGAATCCTTACTACCCAAACCAAAGAGACATCAGTGACCTCATCAGAGATCTTGGTTTGACAAAGTCAAATGGTGAGCTTTTGATTTCAAAGCCGAAGTAATCAGATTTACTTGATGACAGTGTGCAAGTGACCAACCAAAGAAAACATCACAAACATTTCTCCAGCTTCTTTGTAAAGGAAGACAGGCTATGCTACTGTAATGATGTATCAGGCTTGTTTGATGCTATTGGAATTGCTTGCAATGTAGATGAATGGAGACTTCATTGACAGCTCCTCCAAAAGCCTGGAAGCTGTACTTCTGCACAATGGCAGGACTTTCTTGGCAACAACAAGGCTGTAAACTATATGGAACTAGTTGAAGCTTTAGTGAAAAGCTATGGTGAGATGGGCTGCAGAATGTCCTTGAAGGTCCACATCCTGGATGCTCACCCAAACAACTTCAAGGAGAATATGGGAGCATATTCAGAGGAACAAGAGGAGTGCTTCCACCAAGATATAATGAACTTTGAACAGAGATATCAGGGATCCTTCAATGAAAACATGATGGGAGACAACATTTGGGGGCTCATACGTGAAAGTGATTTATTGTATTCATGCAAATCAAGAAAGCTGTTCATTTTTAATCCTAAAAATTTGTTTCAGAAGTTTAAAATAAATTTGTCATTTGAATATGTTTTTTGTTTTGTCCAAAAATGGTGAAAATGGTGAAATTAAGCAATTTGGGACAAAAATTATTCTAAAAGCCACAAAAGCAAAGTTTGACAGGAATAATGGACATTTTCTATTGTTTTGCAATGAAGAGAGAAAATAACACTTGCTTGTCAGACAAAAATTATGTTACATAGTGTAATGACAGTAACTCCCAGTGCCTTCTATATATACCTGGTGAACCTCATGAATTTAAACTGTATAAACATATTAACAATTTTATGTACAGAACAAGTAGAGTAGGAGTAATGAGTGAGAGAGAGAGAGAGAGAGAGAGAGAGAGAGAGAGAGAGAGAGAGAGAGAGAGAGAGAGAGAGAGAGAGAGAGAGAGAGAGAGAGAGAGATTTTTCCATTCAGTTCATTACAGAATCACAAAGCTGCGAGAGTCTGGCATCCTGCAGAGCCTGTTCATGAAGTATGCCATACATGCCAGCACCTGCCTACGCTCAGACCCCATCAAGGTGGATAACATCCTCAGGCCACTGCAAATGGGTGACGTGTATGGAGTCTGTCTTCTCTATGTTGGGGGTGAGTGAATGAACACTATGGTTGGGACACCAGTGGGGTTTTTCAAGAACACTTGACAACATCTATCAACTCGACACAACCTTCCAGACAACTATCCCCTCTTCTTCAATGACACTCAGCTGTCCCTCTCTTCTGCACTGAACATCCTCAGTCTGTCCTTTACTTATAATCTGAACTGGAAACTTCACATCTCATCTCTAGCTAAAACAGCTTCTTTGAAATTAGGCGTTCTGAGATGTCTCCTCCAGTTTTTCTCATCCCCCCTCCTCCCTGCCCCAGCTGCTAACTCTGTACATGGGCCTTATCTGTCTGCGTAAGGAATATACTTCACATGTCTGCGGGAGGGATTCCACTCATACTGTTCTTCTAGACAGCGTGGAATCAAAAGCTTTTCATCTCATCAACTCCTCTCCTCTAACTGTCTTCAGCCTCTCTCATTGCCACACTGTTGCACCTCTAGCTATCTTCTACTGCTATTTTCATGCTAACTGCTTTTCTGATCTTACTAACTGCATGCCTCCCCTCCTTCTGTGGCCTCGCTGTACAAGACTTTCTTCTTTCTCTCACCCCTATTCTGTCCACCTCTCTAATACAAGAGTTAACCAGTATTCTCAATCATTCATCCCTTTCTCTGATAAACTCTGGAACTCCTTGTCAGCTCCTGTATTTCCACCTTCCTATGACTTGAATTCCTTCAAGATGGAGGTTTCAAGACACTTATCCCTCAATTTTTTACTACTGCTTTGGGCCTTTTTATGGGAGTGGCATCTCAGTGGGCTTTTTAATTTTTTTATTGGATTTTTGTTTCCCTTGACCAGTGTCCCTCCTACATAAAAAAAGTAGTGGTAGTAGTAGTAGTAGTAGCAGTAGTAGTAGTAGTAGTAGTAGTTATGGCATAGGTCAGTATAATAATGCAAAACACTACATCTACTTCGATGATCTTAAAGTGACTGAATTATGGTGCTGTCTAAAGTTCTGAGACCCTTCTACCACAAACTGACTACTGTTTCTTCTTCCTTACTGTTTGACATTTCATAATCATAGCTCCCACTGAGATGGATCATGGAAATACATATAGAATTTAAGATATCTTTAATTCCCTTAACTTTATATCTTCAGGTGCTTTCATTAATTAAAAGTATAAAGCCAGAAGTACTTCCAGTGTAGTCACAGATGGTTCAGGTCATTCATACTGAACACAGGAAGAAAGTATGATCAGAGGAACATCACAGATAGAAGTCTGACTGAATAGCCTGAAGGTCCAAATGTTCATTAAATATTTGTAATGTTGCTCAGTCCAGTTGCTTTATTTATTTATTCATTTATTTATCTTATTATCCTCCTCTATACTTCATTAGTGAAATGCAGGAATGAATATTTTTCTTTTTAGACAATCAAGTGAGCCAAGGCAGGAGGTAAGTAGGAGGAAGCAGTAGACACCTGCTGAAACAATAATTACTCCCTGTGAGGTCTAAAGCACTAGATCAGGGGGTGCTGTGAACTTTTCCTTAAACCCAGTTGTGACCTCACTGAACATTTCCCTTTGTGTCTCACAACACAAAGGAGCAGTTACAGCCTGCCCTCTAAAGACAACTCTCTTACTACACACAAAACTACATGCATCTAATTACGCACCCACCCTCCACTCAAAATTCAAAATTATCATGGCATCTACACCAGCCTCAGAGTCCCCATCTTGGGAAGAGATCACAAATGTCCCCAGGTCAGACTGCTCTTCTGGTATCAACCTTAAGTGTCTTGACACCTCCCCTCAATTTTTTCTTCATTAACTTCAGCAACATTTGTAGTCTAAGATCTAATTTTCAGTCAGCAACATTTGTAGTCTAAGATCTAATTTTCAGTCTGTAGAACACCACCTCTCCTCTCCTAAACCTCATCCTCTTTTCCTCACTGAAACACAGATGTCTAAGGGAACTGAGAGTAGTCTCTTTTCTGTTCCCTTCTACTTTCTCTATCTTCATTTTCAATCCAAAGCTGGATGTTGTGTTTATGTGCGCAACAACTTAACCTGCTTTTGTGCCTACGCTCTTGAATCTCCCAGATTTTTCACCATCTCACTACAACTACAAAGTCACTCTTAAACTAAGTTTATCTGTGCTGTATACCTCTCACCTAACTCCAACTATAAGAAATTCTTTGACAACTTAACTTTCAAAGTGGAGTACATTCTGACTCTCTTCCCTTTTGCAAAGATCTCCATTCTTGGAGACTTTAAAGTACACCACTAACTTTGGCTTTCCTCTCCCTTCATTGACCATCCTGATGAACTAGCCCTTAACTTTGCCATCTTCCATGACTTAGAGCAATTGGTGCAACATCCTACTTGTATTCCTTACTGTTTTGGAGATATGCCCAACATTCTTGACCTTTTCTTAACATCTAATCCTCCTTATGCTGTCACTCTGTTTTCTCTGTTGGGCTCCTCTGATCACAGTCTCATATCTGTATCTTGTCCCACCACTCCAATCCCTCCTCAGGATCCCCCAAAGTGGAGGTGCCTCTGGCATTTTGCCTCTGCTAATTTGGGCGACCTGAGGAGGTATCATGCTGATTTTCCTTAGAATCACTACTACTTCCGTGTCAGAGACCCATCTCTGGGCGCATAACAGAGGCATACATTCCTCACTCTTTCTCTTGACCTAAATCTTCCAAACCTTGGTTAACACAGCCTGTTCTTGTGCTATACATGATAGAGAGGTGGGTACTTGAGCCTCCAATTACCCAAATCTCATGTGCATTATATTTTTGCCTGGAATCATACAAAGTCTGTTCTTCAACTAGCCAAAAACTCCTTCATTAATAGAAAGTGTCAAAATCTTTCGAGATCTAACTCCCCTTGTGACTTCTGTCATCAAGCCAAAAACATTTCCAATAACTTTGCTTCTTCATCTTTTCCTCCTTTATATCAACCTGATGGTATCACTGCCATCTCATCTATTTCTAAAGCTGAACTCTTCACTCAAACCTTTGCTAAAACTTTTTGCTAGAAACTTTACCTTAGATGACTTAGGGCTTGTTCCTACCTCTCCTTGACCCTCTGACTACTTTGTGCTACCCATTAAAATCCTTTTTCCATGCCCTTGCTGGCCTAAACCCTCATTAGGCTTATGGACCTAATGGGGTCCCTCCTGTTGTTCTCTGATATTGTGCCTCCATGCTTGCACCTTGCTTAGTCAAACTCTTTCAACTGTCTATCAACATCTACCTTTCTGGTTTGTTAGAAGGTGGTCTACATTCAGCCTGTTCCTAAAAAAGGTAACTGCTCTAATCCCTCAAACTACCATCTTATTGCTTTAATTTCCTGCCTATCTAAAGTTTTGAATCTATCCTCAACAGAAAGATTCTTAAACATCTATCACTTCACAACCTTCTATCTGATCACCAGTATGGGTTCTGTCAAGGCTGCTCTACTGGTGATCTGGGTTTCCTTACTGAGTCTTGGTCATCCTCTTTTAGAGATTTTGGTAAAACTTTTGCTGTTGCCTTAGACATATCAAAAACTTCTGATAGAGTCTGGCACAAAGCTTTGATTTCTAAATTACCCTCCTATGGCTTTTATCCTTCTCTCAGTAACCTCATCTTAAGTTTCTTTTCTGACCATTCTATTGCTGCTGTGGTAGATGGTCACTGTTCTTCTTCTAAATGTATTAACAGTGGTGTTCCTCAGGGTTCTGTCCTGTCACCCATTCTCTTCCTATTATTCATCAATGATCTAAACCAAACTTCTTGTCCTGTCCACTTCTACGCTGATGATACCACCCTGCTATTTTCCGCGTCTTTTCCTAAATGTCCAATCCTTCAGGAACTAAACAGTTCATGCAGGGAAGCCACAGAATGCCTCACTTCTGATATTTCTAAAATTTCTAACTGGGGCAGAGCAAACTCAGTATTGTTCAATGCCTCAAAAAATCAATTCCTCCATATGTCAATTTGACACAACCTTCCAAACAACTATCCCTTCACTGACACTCGAATGTCTCTCTCTTCTATGCTGAAGATCTTTGGTCTGTCCTTTACTTATAAGCTAAACTGAAAACTTCACATCTCAACTCTAGCTAGAACAGCTTCTATGAAGTTAGATGTTCTGAGTTGTTTCTGTCAGTTTTTCTCACCCTTCCAGCTGCTAACTCTGTACAGAGACCTTATCTGCCATGTATGGAGTATGCTTCATGTGTATTGGGGGGTTCCACTCATACTGGCATTTTAGACAGGGTGGAATCAAAAGCTTTTTGTCTTATCGGTTCCTCTCCTCTAACTGACTGTTTTCAGCCTGTTTCTTTTTGTCATCACTGCAATATTGCATCTCTTGCTGGCTTCTGTTGTTATTTTCATGCTAACTTCATGTATGAATACTTCTGATTTTGCTATCTGCCTCTCCTCCTCCCATGGCCTCACTGCACAAGACTTTCTTCTTTCTCTCATCCCTGTTCTGTCAACCTATCTAATGTAAGAGTTAACCAGTATTCTCAATCATTCGTCCCTTTCTCAGGTAAGTTCTTGAAACTCCCTGCCTGCTTCTGTATTTCCTCCTTCCGGTGACTTGAACTAAAGAAGGAGGTTTCAAGACACTTATCCTTCAATTTTTGATGATTCTCTTGACATCTTTTTTGGGACTGGTGCCTTAGTGGGATTTTTTTTCAGTTTTGTTTCCCTTTGCCAGTGACCCTCTTACATAAAAAATAATAAATAAATGAATAAATAAAAGGCATCAAAAATCCAATTTATTTTCTCCTTTTGCAGGAATGATGATTGCAACCTTGACTCTCCTGGCAGAAATTATGGTTACCTGAAATGGCAAGACAGAGCCAGCAAATCTCTGGCAGAAATATCTTATGTTTTTTTCTTGATCATCGCCCAAATTGCTATTACCATCTCAAGTATGTATGAATGTAGTTGTGACACCTGATTCTTGCATTGGGTCTGTGTGCACTGCACTCCTTTCTGCCACACTGCACTCCTTTCCTCTTTGTGTAGAGTTTTCTTGTGATATAAAGTTGTCTGACCCAAGAATCATTTAGTTTGATCTAAGAATCAATTAGTTGTCAGATTTTGGAAGGAGATTTACAAATTACATTTTGTATAGATTTTGTGAAAAACAAAATTTTCATCTCATGCTCATGCGTATCAGTGGTTGCTGGAGTTTGAGAAAGCAAACATGAAGGATGAGGTAAAATACTATTATGAAGAGTTCTATGGTTTACTTGAATGGTGTCTTCTGAAGATTATTAAGCATGCCTTTGTGTTCAAAAGACAAGTATTCATTCCAGACCTGCTATAAAAAACAATCATAATATATGCAATTTAATCTTTTTGCTTTAAATTATTTGAGTAACCCATCCACAACCTCAAACCTTCCATGAAGATCAGCCACCCTGAAAATATAGCAATGAAAATATAGCAAGGGCAGCTGACATATGACATATTGCATTTAGATGCTCATCAAGATGCTTTAGTTAATGTACAAATGTCAAACTACCATTTTTAATTAGTATGTAAACTACTCATTCATTGTTAAAATGAGGTAAATTATAATAGTCTAAACAGGATCAATAATTTAGCATTAATAGTTCACCACTAGCCACTTATCTGAACTACCATTATGAAAGGATTGAGTAACAAGATTCACATTTTATTTGATGACCACACCACTGATTCTAACAAGGTACAACAAATTAAGAAAATATGAGATAACAGGATTACATTTGCCTCCTAAACACCTGTTAATTATTGAAGAGGTTTCTCAACACAGAAATGCTATGCATATAACTAACATATGCATAGCATTGACAAGGTTATGTAAATTACTTGATTAAATATATAAAGGAGGGATTATATTAAAGCACACTATATGAAACTGACAGAATACAAAGGGTAACATTGCCAGTTTCAGAGCCAGAAAATGAACAAAATAAAATAGAAAAGAAACAGTAATGACAATAGAAAATGTGTTATGTAGATTAACAGCATGGGGCAGAAACAAACCAGAATTATTCTTCTTAAAGCAGGACAAAACAAATGCACTTGGTATACTCACACATCCTAAACATTAAGACCAAAGAAAGAAAATGAAAAAATTACAAACACACTCACCTGTGTTTTGTTGCCTTACAAGTGATGAGTAAAGTGGTCCAGGTTTCAGGTCAGCACAGCCTCATGGGAACAGGGAGGTCTCATAGCTAGCACCAAAAGCCAGGTGCTGCCACTTACTATGCAAATAGCTATACAGTTACTTCAATAGCTAGTAATGAGGAGGGGGTAATAAAGAGTAAGGGAAAAATTAAAGGACAGGACAGGTGATAAAAATAACAGGTAGTATGTGTGTGTCACCTGCTAGTAATAAAAAGATTATGAAAGGGTGTGAAAAAAAAATGGATAGGTGAAAAAATTAACAGATAGTAACAGCATGCGTGGACTGGTATAATGTAAAGGTGTTCATACTGCTCTATATCTAAAAAGCCATATCTTATAAAAGGGGTAGCCTAGAATCAACCTTACACCAATTAAGTATGCATACCTTGTAAAACTAAATGATACATGAACATTTCAAGATTTTTCAGTGTTTATCCTGTTGTGCATGATTTTCTTGCACCTTCTTATACTCTTGAGAGGGGTATCTGGGCATCAGCAGCACTTCTTTCATCATCTTTTGTTCTTTTACAGGCAGACTTAGATATCATTGTTTAAGTATCATTATGTGAATGCAAATAAGTAAACAGGAATAGATCAAAATAGTTACTTTAAGTATGAGCCTGTATAAGTGTTCCTATAACCTGAGCTAAGATATACTGCTATCACCTGGTCTTTTCTTTCACCAGTTTCCCAAAGCTACAATAAAGAACAGGCACAAACACACCCATACAATAAACAAAGAAATATAAACATTTAAAAGAATGAATATCAAATGTAATGAGTGGCAAGAATGAATGAATGAAAGTTGTGATGGATAGGATGATCCAGGGACTGAAAAACTTGCCTCATCAGCATACGTGCTATAAAACATCTTAAACTGCATTTCCCAGAAAGGCGTAGGTTGTATGGTGATGAAATAAAAAAAAAAAATATTCCCTCAACTCCTACTTCACGTTATAAATCCCTTATGCCCCTTTTGATGAGTAACCCTAGAACATTTGTGTGGGGCCACTTTGTCTTGCCCACTGCCCATATATGATGTCAAGCTTGTATATATATAATAGTATAGGTAATTATAAAGGATATCACCATCATTATTATAATATATATATATATATATATATATATATATATATATATATATATATATATATATATATATATATATATATATATATATATATATATATATATATATATATATATATATATACAAATCATTGATATTGTACTGTTTCACATTGTAGCCCCTAGAAGTAATGAGGTATGTGATGTCACCTTACTTTCCAGCAGGAGCAGGTGACTACCAATCCTACTGTCATGCAATCCTGCAACACACTCACGGATAAACAAAGCTAGGTCGTATATGAGAGAAAATGTAATAAATAAAAAAAATATATAAAAATGATTGTCATGATTAACCTTTAACCTGTCAGTGAATAGATAGAAGTGGTAAGCCTTCATAGTTGGATTGGACAGCAAACAATCCAGCCCTTCTCTGTCAGTATTTAGTATGCTTGCTCAAGGAGACCAAAACTGGTCTGCATCACACACTAATGGGTAAAGAAGGCAAGGTATAACAGAAAATATTTTTATTGTTATCATTATTATTACCACTACCATTATTATTTCAAAGACAAGGCATGAAAACTGTCATTCAGACAGTACCAGAACCAGTTAAATTGGCTAAGAACACAAGCTGAAAAGAAAACATGGAAGCCATTAAATAAATTAATAAAAAAAAAAGAAAAAAAAGTAGCCAAGGATTCCAGGCTACCTCAACATGAAAGATGGTTCATCTTCTAAACCTAGAAGTTAGTTTATAAAATCCCATTAGTAATAATTACTGATCCACTATATGTGAATTCTTCATGATATTTTTCAGTTATACTGCACAACCTTACCACTAGATATACTTTAAGATAAAAGCAATGAAAGAATCACTAGAATCCATAAAAAAGGCATCAGATGTGATACCATTTGTCATGATTTACAAGCCTGTTGCTACACATTTTGTCTGAATACTAGATCATCTTGGTTTCTACACAGATACTAATGATTCATCCACCAAAGTCTAAAGAGTGTGCAGACAGGTGAATAAAGTGTCATCACACTGTATGGTATGATTCATTCAGCATTCTACACTATGGTAAAGTCCTTTACTATGATATACTGCATTTCTTATATATATGGGATTGCTGACTATAATTACAGATATAATTTACAACAAAAATGTATTACTTGTGCATGCTGATGATGTTTTGATAGGGACATATGGTATTTATAGAAATATTCATACAGTTGATTTTCTGCTGAACTAAAGGCCAAACAAAGCCATAGTCATGCCACATACTCACTGGTGTTGATAACTGCTGGGGTGGGGGAGCTTGTTCCAACATAATTACCTGGGTGCTGACCAATGGGCAAATGACTTGTGTGAATTGAAACATCTTCCTCAAGCAAATGTGGATATGTATAAAATTTACACTAAGTTATACCACACACACACACACACACACACACACACACACACACACACACACACACACACACACACACACAAAAAAAAAAAAAAAAAAAAAAAAAAAAAAAAATATATATATATATATATATATACTCGTATATATATATATATATATATATATATATATATATATATATATATATATATATATATATATATATATATATATATATATATATATATATATATATATATATATATATATATATATATATATATATATATATATAATAAAATAGTTACAATATTACTATACTCTTGTTTTAATCCAGAGGGAAAACAAATATGGTGAGCTGCCAACTGAAATAAAGTGAGAATATAATTTCAAATGAGCCAGGATGGCACTTTCAGTTGGTCTGCAGAAGCAACAATTCTCCCAGAGAATGTTAGGCACCATGAAGTAATGTGGCACATCTTAAATGCCATACAGTTGTGATCCCAAATCCCAGATGTATTTCTGTAGTGACTAGCTTAATGAGTGGGAGTGATGAAGAGCAATCACCACAGCAATACCAACAAGTGTCACCAGGGAGGGAATTCCTGACAGAACATTCATAGTAAATAGAGAAGTCTGATGTGCTGTTGTTCAAGCCATAAGTGATCACCAAGACCCAGGCAACTTTTAGTTTGCCTTAATCATCTTGCCACTACACATACCCATATCTTCCCCATATCTTCAGTGTGTGACTTTCCCTTACTTACTTTCAAACCAATTATGTCCTTAGTAACTCATGGGTAAACCATTATTATCACTCCTACACAGGCTCTTTCCCTTTCACCAGTAAACTAAAATTCTCTGCCATTTGGCCATTTCTTTTGAACATCTTCCACTACAAATGGCCTTTCTTCCACTACATATCTTTAAAGGGTCAACCAATCATGATAACCTTTTATTCTATCTTCTTAGACATTGACCTGTATCCTACAAAAGTAGTAAAAATATTCAGTCACTAGCCTGCATCCTGCATAAGTAGTAAAAATCTATGCAGACTTGCTTCCAGCCTTAATCATTGGTATTTCTTAATCATACTCTCATCCTTGGCTCTTCAAGCTCTTCACGTAATTTCATGTACTGCTTCATCAATTTTCTTTGAGTGAACAATGGTCGGTATTTTTCATGCATTCTGACAGCAAGCTTGACAGAGTCACCTGAAGAAAGAAAGTGAGAGGAAAGTATAAGTGAGTGTGAATATACATACAAGCATGTGCAGATATGTATATAAGCATATACTCGTACAACAAGAAGTGACTGGCCTAAGCTACAGTTGTCTCCAAGAATTTTGGTACAAGTCATGTTGAAGGTGAGGATGATACCTCGCACAGCCACACAACAGAGAAAGAAATATCCCCAAGTTTATGGTAAACAGGTATGGAGAAGCTGTTGACAATGCTGCCTGAGACAGAAACATGTAGCAAGTTTCTGTCACTGGCAACGTTGCTAACAGCTTCCCTAATACCCTAAACTTGGAATATTTCCTGACCCATTGTGCCCATTGTGTGGCTGTGCCAGGTATCACCCTCACCTTCCTGTAACATGTACCAAAACTTTTAGAGCTAACTGTACATCCAAAATTCTTGGAGTTACTATACATTATATTTTTAGCCAAATTAACACAAAAGTTTTTCAACATGGTCCCACTTGTAAATTTTCACTTTATCCAATAGTCATGGAGTTTATAACTTCTTTTGTAGAAGTTACATACTGCAATGTCAATAAATATTTTATGGCATAAATGACATTATAATCAGTGGCAAAGTGGCAACTGCTGAGGTTACAAATGTCCCTACATGTTGTGTCTATAGCCCAAGCTACACCTATCACAGAAACTTCTTGTTTCAGCTGCATGAAGGCAGGAGCTTTTCTTTCAATCTAAGCTTCCAGCATCCTATGGACATATCTAAAATTATAGATGTGAGTCTCAAGTGGAAGAAACAAAGGGTGCTTGAACAGTCAGCACCAGGTGCACTCACACTGCCAGCTTTGCAAACAGTAAAGATCAAAGTGATTTCGTATCACGTGTAGTGAAGTGGGTGGCTGCTCAGTGCAAGATTAAACAACAGATTCCATTCTGTCAGCATGTCCAAACCATCTCAGCACACATCACTCTGCCCGTCCTGCAGAGTCTCTCGCAACACCCTTCTTCTCACTTCATTTCTAACTCTGTGTATCTGAGTTACTCCACACATACTTCTTTGATGTTTTATCTCCTTTACATTCAATTTCTTCTTTTCTACTACTCCCATATTCCAAGTCTCAGCACTGTACAATGCACTAGGCACTACTATTCCTTCATATACTATTCTCTCTTGAGAGTAGGGAACATTCCATGTTCCCTACTCTCAAGAGTTTATTCATACTTCCTAACCTAACAGCTTCCTGCTTCCTTCACCCTAACTCTAATCTCTGTCTCTACTCCTCCATCCACCATTACTGTGGATCCAAGATATTTAAAATAGACTACCTCCTCCAGATCCTCACCATTCAGCATTACATTTATCCTAACACCTGCCTCCCTGGTCCACCTCATTATCTTACTCTTTCTGACATTAACTATGTTTCCTTCTCCTACACACCTGTCCTAACTCCCCTACCAGCCTAGTTAACTTCTCTGTATCTGCCACTAACAGTGTGTCATTTGCAAATAGCAATTGGTTCACACTTTGTTCTTCAGTCTCTTCTGTTACCAGACCCAATCCTCTACCAACATTCTAGCATCAATTTCCCTTACCAAACAATTCATACAGATGTTACATAGCCATGGTGACATTACACATCTCTAGCATAACCTCACCATAACCAGAAGCCATTCACTTGTGCTGTTTATCCTTACACATACTCTACTGTTCTCATAAAAAACTTTTCACCCCTTTTAACAACCTAGCATCTACGCCATACAACTTCAAGACATCCCACATTCCTTTCCTATCAAATGTGATATTTTTTCTCTAAATCAATAAAAGCCCAGAATACTTTTTTCTCTTTTGCTGAATCATCTTCCCGCCAGATGCCAGTTACACTTCATCCTGTCAGCTTGATGACATCTGGACTAAACTCCTCCATCTTTCTTGGTCTCTGTATTCTGTTTTCTATCACTAGTCAGAATTTTTCTTCTTCTAATAAGACTTTCCTTCATGCACTGCTTCCACCTCTTCCTGGGCCTGCCTCTTAGAATCCGTTCCATGATTTTCCTCACTTGACTTTCCTCTGTCATTTTCAATGCATGTCCACACCATCTCAATCTTGCTCTATCTACTTCTTCCAGCATTGGTCTCACTTCCAAGTCCTCCCTGATCTGAACATTCCTCATTGTCTCCTCTAGTAACATCTCTGATCAGTCTCACGACTCATTTCAGCTGCCTGTATTGTGGACTCCAGTCTTGTAGTCAGAACCCAACCTTCAGAACCATATAAAAATATTGGCTTAAGTATTATACATTTTTGTCTTTGAGCAGAAGATATAATGCATTAATGTTTGCATTGTATTTTTCAATTCTTCTATTAATTTCAATTTCATTTAATTTTCTTATATTGATGCCAAAATACTTCAAACTTTCTCTTTCAATCTTTCTCTATTACTTCTTCTAATTCTCTACCCACTCCCATCACCTCAATTTTTGTTGTACCTATTTTCATAGTGTTTTCCTCCATTTCTTCTTGCCATCTATCCACTGCATTCTGGAGAGCATGGAGAGAATCCACCACCATGGCAACATCATCAGCATAATGTGGTGCATAATGTTCCTGAGGAACTTGTCCATGTAGATAATGAACAGCAGCAGTGACAGCACTCCTCCCTTTTCATAAATCTGTTTTACAACAAATACCTGATCTACACAGCCCCTGCCTTTCCTGAAGCCCCCTTGTACATCTTTAAAATACTTTATGATAACTTACCATATATCTTTTCTACCGCACTCAATAGACTGATACCTCTTTAATTAAACCACTTATGCCTATTCCCTTATCCTTTTATACAGTGGAACTACAAATGCACTTGCATCAGGTCCATAATAGTAATGTGCTGGTCAGAAAACACAATTAACAATCTAACTAACCACTCAATGACACTAATCCCACCTATCTTCAAATACTCCATTGCCCAATAATAATAATAATAATAATAATAATAATAATAATAATAATAATAATAATAATAATAATAATAATAATAAAAACAATAATAGTAGTAGCAATCATAATAACATCAGCAAAACAAAAAACTCAAAATCAATGTAAGCTTGGAAACTCAAAAAACTTGAATACAGGACAACCATCGCTCATTTGACAGCCACTAATCTGGTTCCATCACTACTCCAGCACTAATTTCAGCAAGTGTAATTTAAAATTTCCTGGGTTGCTGCACCAACCTGCCACTTCTATGGTTTGTTGGCACTACATATGGTACTTCCTACATAATCAGCTGGCATTACTTCCAAACACACAGAAGCCATTCCAATATTTCTCCATTTATTACTAAACTTGCTCAATTTTAGCTCCAGCCATGGTTCCAGTGAATAAAGGTAATGCTTCTCACTGTCTAAAACATAAACACTATATTATCCATAAAACTTCTGAAAAAAAAAAAAAAAATGTCTGTTTGACATGTATGAATTATACAGCATTGGCTCTTTGACAGTTTTTGACAAGGAAACAGAAAGTAAAATTGATCAGTTTCCTTGCTAATGGTATTGGCTAAATTGATACTATCAGAACTGGACAGACTGCTTTTCTGTTATCAACCCTAAGTTTCTTGACACCCCCCTCAACTTTTTCTTCATTCATCTGTCTTGTCATCCACTCTCTTCCTATTATTCATCAATGATGTTTAAGAATCTTCCTGTTGAGGATAGATTCAAAAACTTTAGATAGGCAGGAAATTAAAGCAATAGGATGGTAGTTTGAGGGGTTAGAACAGTCACCCTTTTTAGGAACAGGTTGAATGTAGGGAAACTTCCAGCAAGAAGGAAAGGTAGATGTTGATATAATTGGAAGAGTTTGACGAGGCAAGGTGCAAGCACAGAGGCACAGTTTCGGAGAACAGTAGGAGGGACCCCATCAAGTCCAAAAGCTTTCTGAGAATTAAGGCCAGCGAGGGCATGAAAAACATCACTGCAAAGGATCTTCATGATTAGTATGAAGTAGGTGGAAGGTGGAGGAAAGGGAGGAACAAGCCCTGAATCATCCAAGGCAGAGTTTTTAGCAAAGGTTTGAGTGGAGTTCAGCTTTAGAAATAGATGAGATGGCAGTGGTGCCATCAGACTGAAATAAAGGAGGGAAGGATGAAGAAGCAAAGTTACTGGAGATGTTTTGGGTATGTGCCAGAAGTTGTGAGGGGAATTAGATCTTGAAAGATTTTGACACTTTCTATTAATGGAGTTTTTGGTTAGTTGGAGAACAGACTTTGCAGGAATACCAAGTGCATGAGATTCAGGTGATGGAAGGCTCAAGTACCTTTTGTGGGCCACCTCTCTATCATGTATAGCACGAGAACAGGTTGTGTTAAAACGAAGTTTGGAAGGTTTAGCGAGAGAAAAAGAGAGGAATGTACACCTCCATGCCAGACACTATCACCTCTGTTATGCACTCAGCACAAAGAGATGGGTCTCTGACACGGAATCAATAATCACTGCTATCTTCTACCACAATTTTCATGCTAACTGTTCTTATCTTGCTAAATGCATGCCTCCCTTCCTCCCATAGCCTTGCTGCACTAGTCTTTCTTCTTTCTCTCACTCTATTCTGTCCACCTCTCTAATGCAAGAGTTAACCAGTATTTTCAATCATTCACTCCTTTCTATGGTAAACTCTGAACTTCCTGCCCGTATTTCCACCTTCCTATGACTTGAACTCTTTCAAGAGGGAGGTCTCAAGACATCCTGTGATTTTTTACTACTGCTTCTGACACTGTTCAGGAACCAGCACATCAGTGGGCCTTTTTTTTTTTTTTTTTTTCATTACAGTTTTGCTGCTCTTGGCCAATGCCCCTTCTACATAAAAAAGTGTTATTGGTACAGCCACACTGATTAATCAACTAGTACTGATTTGCAGGGTATTTTAAAGGTAGGATGAAATGGTCAGCTATTAGGTTAAGCATAGTCTAACCTAACCACTTTGCAATCCAGCAAAATTACTAATCTGGCACCCTACAGGTCCTAATGATGCCAGATTAGTGATGGACAACCTGTACCTCACCACAATATATATATATATATATATATATATATATATATATATATATATATATATATATATATATATATATATATATATATATATATATATATATATATATATATACTCACCTATTGGAGAAGAAGGATAGAATGTATCTAGATCTTCAGCAAAAGGTTTTTCTACAGCTTCAAATACACTGGCCTTAAATTTTGCCATATCCAATGCAACACCAGTCTTGGCTGCTGAGAGGAGGGCCTCACTGAAGGCACTCCACCGAGGTCCCACATACCTGAGTAACAGTGGTCATATTTGTACACATCCATAAAAGAGGAATGTTTGTATGCCTGCATGCAAGTCCTATACAGGGGCCACATACCTGAGTAACAGTGGTTATATCTGTACACATCAATAAAAGAGAATGCTTTTATGCCTGTAAGCAAATCCTACACACAACTCAAAATGTTATTAAATACACTTTAAACACTTATTAGAACGCAAGAACACAGGAAAATAAGTGTAGCCACACCGGCTGGGCATCAATTGGCTCTCAGGTGATCTGTTTTACTGATCACACCTATCATTGTAGGGTCGAGGAAAGGCAGTTCTCCCTCTGACATTTATTGATGAGGTAAGCATGACCAGTTCCCTCTACAAGTTAGATCCCTTCATTGACAAAAATGGTATCATGAGAGTAGGAGGAAGATTGAGGCTTTCTAATCTGACAGATGAATCCAAACATCCAGTCATCCTCCCCAAAACATCACACATAACCCAGCTGATAATATGCCACCACCACAAAAGAACAAATCATCAAGGCACGGGCATAACTTTAAATGAAATCATGTCATGTGGATACTGGATAGTAGGAGGATCATCCCTAGTATCAAGGCACATTTCAAAGTGCATCATCTGTCGTAAAGTTAGAAGTACAACACAGAGACAGAAGATGGCAGACCTGCCTATTGACAGACTAGAACCATCACCTCCTTTTACATATTCAGCAGTAGATTTCTTTGGCCCTTTCTATGTCAAAGAGGGGTGTAAAGAGCTTAAAAGATATGGAGTACTCTTTACTTGCACGGCATGTAGAGCTGTGCACATAGAGACAGCCAACAGCATGGATACAAGTTCCTTCCTAAGTGCATACCGTCGCTTTGTAGGACAAAGAGGGCCCATAAGACAGTTGAGATGTGACCAAGGAACTAACTTTGTAGGAGCCAAATCAGAGTATGAGAAATGCTTGAAAGAATTAAATAACAATAAAGTCTGACAAGAACTCATGAAAGATCAGTGTGACTGGATTGTTTTTTACATGAATGTACCCAATTCCAGTCACATGGGAGGTGTTTGGGAGAGGCAGATACGCACAGTGAGAAATGTACTCTCTGTGTTACTTGATCAGCATGGTACCCAGTTAGATGACCAATATCTGAGAACCTTCTTAGTTGAAGCTGAAAATATAGTTAATGGTCGTCCTCTAACCGTGGACCATCTTAACTCCCCAGAAAGTCCTACACCGTTGACACCCAGTAATTTGTTAACTATGAAAACAAAGGTAGTACTGCCTCCTCCAAGCATTTTCATTAAGAAGGACCTGTACTGCGTAAAGAGATGGTGCAGAGCACAATACCTGGCCAACCAGTTCTGGTCCAGGTGGAAAAGGGAGTGTGTGCAATTCCTACAACTTAGAAATAAGTGGACAACACCAAAGAGAAATCTCAGTGTAAATGACATAGTTATCATCAAGGATCAGAATGTAGCAAGGAACCAGTAGAAACTGGGAAGAGTAACAGAAGTATCTCCTGATCATGATGGCCTAGTAAGAAAGGTTAAGGTCCTGGTGTCAGACTGTAATCTTGACAACCAGGGAAGACACATAAAGGCAAACAGGACCATCATAGAGAGGCCAATACATATAGTCTAGTATTGCTGTTAAAAGGTAATGCATAACAATAGATAGGAGCATCCCTGCCAAGGAGCCAGTGTAACAAAACATATTATGTGCTAATCCTAGTTTTAAGGTACATACTAATGTTAATTTAAGGTAAATAGTTACACAATTTAGGGGAGCCATGTTACTGTACGTAAAGTGTATGTATCTCACGTCATTATTCCTCGGCATTCGTAAGTGAAATGTTCAATAGTTTTCTATTTGCATGAAAACGTGTAATGTGTGTAAGTATCAGTATTCACTGCTATATTAAGCACCGAAGCCGATGCTCACTTGTTGGTAGAGTGTGGTTAACCCACTGGTCGCCTGTGGGCATCACTCACGGCCAAGTTGCGCTCAGACAAAGACGGGCAGGATGGCGACCGAGATAAATACTTTAATTTTGTAGTAAAAACTGATTGTCATAGTGCCAAGTTGATTGCATGTATTGTTAATGAATATTGTAATATGTTGAAAGTGTTTCATATCAGTGTATAATGTTATTTTGTAAGAAACTGAGACTGAGAACTTGTTCGCAGTTCTTACGGTCATTCCTACCTCATCAATAAACGTGTCAGGGAGAGCTGCCTTTCCTCGACCCTACGATGATGGGGGTGATTAGTAAAACAGATCACCTGAGAGCCAATTGATGCCCAGCCGGTGTGGCTACAATAAGGGAAGCTGCTAGAAGCCATTAGTCCTACTCATGGCAGTCCATGTATGAAACAAACCTATCTATTTTCACCTATCATCTCCAGTCATAAATTCATCAAATTTTCTTTTAAAGCTCCCTAATGACTCAGCATTAACAATCTGATTACTGAGTCCATTCCATTCATCTACCACTCTATCTTAGAACCAAGCCCTTCCTCTTTTTTTAAATCTAACTTTTCAAGCTTGAATACTTTATTTCTTGTTCTATTTTATTACTGACCCTGAGACTTTTGCTTACATCACCCTTGTTATATTTCCTCTACCACTTAAAGATCTCTGTCTGAAAATTATCAACTTTCTTTGGTTTAGTTTATATGTGCTATTCTCAGATAAAAAGCACAAGAATAATAATCTATGAACATACCTCTCCATAACACCATTCCACTGCTTAACGGCATAGTCCAAGATCTCACCATTGGGACCCCACAGGCTTATTTGGTACAGGGAGTTTCTTCTCAGCAGAGAGTGTTCCTGAAAATAAAAGTGCAGAATGTAATGGGACAACAGCATCATCATTGTGTTGATTGGTAACAATGACTGATGAAATATAAATTTTAAGGAAGGAGAGAGAGAGAGAGAGAGAGAGAGAGAGAGAGAGAGAGAGAGAGAGAGAGAGAGAGAGAGAGAGAGAGAGAGAGAGAGAGAGAGAGAGAGAGAGAGAGAGAGAGAGAGAGAGAGAGAGAGAGAGAGAGAGAGAGAGCGGGGTCTGAGGTCGTCGGGTGAGGATGTGGTTTAGGAGCGCTCCGCCACAACAGGTCAGGTCATAGACTTAGTTCCTGAGCAAGTCTCCGCTATTTCCTTATACCATCACCCCAACTGAGATTACAGTGCGGAGTGTACAGGTAATAAAAGTGAGGTCAATAGCGAACAGTGCAGTACACAGTGTGTGGAGCAGTGCTGGCAACGTGGTCACCGAGTGTCTGTTTGTGTCACTGCGCCAGTGTGTCTGCCATCTTCACTTCACTACACCTCCACCATCAGCACTACTAAGGTTGAAGCGTAGTATACATAAGCAGTGAAAGTGCAGTGTATGGTGAACAGTGTAGTAAATAGGTGTGGTGCAGTGCTGGCAGCGTGGTGCTCGTCACGTGTTTCCCATGTATCGCTGTGCCCCTATTCCCCCGGGACATCAGCCCACAGCTGTGCTGCATTTCAAGAGGGATTAAATACCTGCCATGCCCTGTTCCGACCTGACTCACCTTCACCCTCACCTTGCCCCCACCGTGGCAGCAGGGTGCTTGTCACGTGTTTCCGGTGTATCACTGTGCCCCTACTCCCCCGGGACATCAGCCCACAGCTGTACTGCATTCCATGAGGAATTAAATACCTGCTGTGCCCTGTCCCAACCTGACTCACCCTGACTCACCCAAAAACCTACTGACCACTCCTCTCTCCCTCCCTCATGTCTTCCTCCGTGCACAACTCATCACACGGCATAATCTGTCGGGTTATACCCAGCATAGGTGGTGTGCTGTTTGTGGGAAGGCAACATCAAAAGCTGCCCACGTCAGCTGTGAGGACGACAGTTGCCCTAATCTGTGCCATACTGGCTGTCTGGGCGACAACCCAGTCTACCGGTGTGCCAAGACAGGCTGCTGAGGGAGCAAGCTAACATACAGGACCCCGTGACATTCGTTGACCAGGAAGCTGATCCATCCTCCCAGCCACTCCCTCCGCCAGTCTGAGGAGATCAAAAACAGGCCACAGAACAGAGTCACTGGGAAGACCTGGAGAAAACTGAATTAATCTCCTTGGTTGAGAAGCTCACAGAAGAAGCCTCTCGAACAAATATTATCCTCAGGTCCCTCCAGCAGGATAGGGACCTGATCATAGAATACAGGGAGGTGTTTGCATCAGCGCTCAGACTCGCTGACAGGGTCGTCGCCTCCAAGCAGCGCGAAGCAAAGGTTGCCTCATGCACACAAGGAGTCAGTGCTCTGCCAGAGACCATAGACAGACACTGGGAGGAGGTCTGTCAGGGCTCTGAGTGCTGGAGGGATTGGTGGAATTCAAGTAGGCCGAAACAACTGCGGCACGCCCCTGAGCTCGCCATCCCGCCCCCCCCAGCCAGGCAATCGAACACCACCGGAGGCTACTCCCAGCAGTACATCGTTAGCCGAACCCCCACCCCCACACTCCTCTACACTTGTCTCCCTTCCTACAAGTTCCGGCTTAAACACCTCCACCTCGCAGACACACAGTACTGCAACCTCCACACAGAACCAAACCCACACCAATACCTTGCCAGCAGTACTACCGACTCCCCCAGCATTCCCGGCTCCCTCCATGAGCACCGCTGGCAACACCACCACCAGGAAAAAAAGTATAAAAAAAAGAACCAGAACAGCGAGGTCAGAGGAGCCTCAGTGCCACAGGGCTTGGTGCTGGGGCCAGTTCTGTGGAACATCTATGTGGACGATCTTCTCCGACAGCTGCCGGCGGTCTCAGCTTATGCTGACGATTGCACTCTCTCCTGTACCTACCCTCGACACAAAAGTGTGCGTGCTGCTGAAGAGATCAATCAGCAGCTTGGGGTGATACAGGAATGGGGGGCATGCTGGCAGGTGACCTTTGCTCCGGAGAAGACACAGGCAATGGTAGTCTCTCGATCCCCCGCTGCCAAGCCAGCAGTGGAGGGAGGGCTATGCTTTGGTGGCCTTCCTCTCGAACTCCAGGAGTCTGTCAAGATTCTGGGGGTGGAGGTGGATCGAGGGCTGCGGTTTGACCGCCACGTCAAACACATTGCCCTTAAGGCCTCACACTGAGTCTCCTCCTTGAGGAGGGTGGCCAACTTGCTCGACAGGAGAGGGAGGCTCTTGCTCTACAAGGCCCAGATACGGCCTTATTTAGAGTATGCTGCCCTCTCCTGGATATCCTGTGCTGCCACACACATCAGCAAGCTCGACAGCATCCAGCGACGGGCGCTGTGACTGGTGGAAGCAGCAGGTGCCCCAGCCCATCCTGAGACTCCCGTCGACACGCTAGAACACCGCAGGGATGTGGCAGCCCTTGTGGTGTTCCACAAGGCACAGGTGCAGGGTGTGCCACATCTGGCGGGACTACGGCTGCCAACCAGAGTCACC